>NC_040029.1:9034243-9054772 GCF_000972845.2 Larimichthys crocea | reverse complement strand
ACTCTGCCTTAGTGCCAGGTGAGCACCGACGAGGTCCAGGTTCATCATTAAACTCCAAAACAGTGAAATGTTGATCGATTAGTAGCTTTTCCAGATCTTTTTAGTTTCATTCTCGTCTGTTTTTCCTCTGTGTCCTCAGTCGACGGAGCTCTTTACACGTTCGAGAGCGCGACAGTGGTAAAACTGGGTCTGGACCCGACAACTGCATCGACACCAGTCCCTCAGCTGGGACGAGGTCAAGGAGCCGGGGACTTTATGATTACAGGTGGGCCTGCGGAGGTGCGACACAAGTTTGGCACTCCAAGGCTTAATAATAATAACTATATAAGCTCAGACGTGATCTCAGGATCCGACATCTATACCGTATATAAAAGAATTATTAAGGATTTCATCAAATCTGCTTTTTGTCCTTCCGAGGATACGTCTTCACGTTCGGTCTCGCGTCAGTTCGGACCCCCCCCCCCAAAGGGGCTCGGTGGTTTTTCACCCGGGGGAACGTTCAGCTTCTCGAGTCGCGGCTGCCGCGCTGTGAGCACTTCAAGAAGGCCGGGTGTGTCAGGTGGCCTGTGGTGAAAAACCACAGCCTGTCATCACAGGTGTTTTTATTTCACCAGCACCATCGCTCTGAGTTTCTCATTAAAGTCCCCAAACAAATTCTAGACTTCATTAAAATGTTCCTGTGGTTTTCTCGTCCAGACGGCGGTTTCTGTAACGTTTGGAGACGGACAGGACACGGGAAACTGGCCTGGGACAAAAGAAAACTTCACCAACCAGTTTAAACGACTCTGTGACCACGCTTCCTCAAGTATACCGTTCAGGCGTAGTTGCATTTTCAGTTACTAACGTCTTAGTTTTTGAATATTTTTTAAAAGATGCATTAAAAAAGCCGGACTCTGTCTTTGAACACAGGCCACGTGCAGGCGGCTGTCACATGGTGGTGTTGCCGCTCGGCGCGAGCGCGCGCTGCAACGACGTGAGCCTGAGGAAGAACGGACATGCAAGACTACCTGGAGAAAGCCTGTTGTCCGTGGAGCTGCTAGGGGGGACCGCCGACTCCTCCACATGCAGAGGAGCCTCTCTGCTCGGGTTCGCGGGAGAGAGGGGTGGGGGTGGCATGTGTTTGTGGTTTTGTGTGGGTGGTTGTGGGGTGGGGGGGTGTGGTGGTGGTGGTGGGGGGGTGTGGGTGTGGGTTTGTTTGGGGGGGGGGTGGGGTGTTTTGGTGGGGGGGTGGGTGGAGGGTAGGTACCCTGCTGGGGGGGGGGTTTGACCCTGCGCTCCTGTGTTGGTGAGTGGCCGTTGAGCAACCTTTCTGTGGGTCAGCTCGGGCGGAGGCAGTCTCGGCGGGATGGTCTGACTGGAGATGGCAGCGGCGGGTGGAGGTAGCCGGGCATCATAGCGGGCAGCGTGCGGAACATGGTGCCGAACTGGTCCGGAGATTTCTCCTGCGGAGAGCGTTTGTTAGCCGAGGAGGGACGAGGTAGTGAACGAGCTTACAAGAGGAGCAGATCTTCCCACCCTCTCTCTCCTGCGAACCCGAGCAGAGAGGCTCCTCTGCAGGGTGGAGGAGTCGTGTTCCCCCTAGCAGCTCCACGTACGGCTTCTCCAGGTAGTCTTTGTCAGTCCGTCTTCCTCCCCGGCTCACGTCGTTGCAGTCTCGTCGTCGCGGCCGAGCCAACACCACCCATGTGACAGCCCGCACGTGGCCTGTGCAAAGACAGAGTCCGGCTGTTTTAATGCATCGTTTTTAAAAAATATTCAAAAACTAAACGTTTAACTGAAAATGCACGTACTGCCTGAACGTTATACTTGAGGAAGCGTGGACACAGAGTCGGTTAAACTGGTTGGTGAAGTTTTCTTTCCAGGCCCAGTTTCCCGTGTTGTCTGCCGTCTCACAAACGTGTACAGCAAACCGCCGTCTGGAGCGAGAAACACACAGAACATTTAATGAAAGTTAAAATTGTTGGGACTTAATGAGAAACTCAGAGGCGATGGTGGGTGAAATAAAAACACCTGGATGACAGCGCTGTGGTTTTCACCACAGGCCACCTGACACACCCGGCCCTTCTTGAAGTGCTCGACAGGCGCCGGCCGCCGCGACTCGAAGCTGAACGTCCCGTGACCGAGCTGTCCGAACTGACAGACCGAACGTGAAGACGTCATCCTCTGAAGGACAAAAAGCAGATTGATGAAAGCCTTAATTAATTCTTTAATATACGGTATATGTCTGACCTGAGATCACGTCTGAGCTTATTATAGTTATTATTATTATACCTGTGAGTGCCAACGTGTGTCACCTCCCGCAGGCCACCTGTATCACCGGCTCCTTGATGTCTTCACCAGCTGATGGACTCGGGGTGTCGCTGCAGTTGGTCGGTGCCCGACCCAGTTTACCACTGTCGCGCTCTCCGAACGGTGTAAAGAGCCTCCGTCGACTGAGACACAGAGGAAAACGACGACGAATGAAAATACAAAGATCTGGAAAGCTACTACTCGCTCACCATTTCACTGTTTAGGAGTTTTAAATGAGAACCTGGACCTCGTCTGTGCTCACCTGTCACTAAGGCAGAGTGGTAGTCATCCACAGGACACCCAGCTGATTGGTCGTCCACGCTGACTTCCTGCGGGCGAGAGGGCGTGGCTCTCCTTCCCCAGACCGATCTGACCCTCCGGGTTGTCGCCCCACTGAACAGTTTAACCGTCTCTCTATGAATAAATAATAACAATAATAAAGACATACATACACATTTTATTAACCAGGGACTCCTTGTTGGACGGAATGCAATAATTTATTAATTTCAGGAATTCACCCCAATATATATAAAAAAATTTAAACTGCATTCACAAGAGAAATGTTTTTTATTTATTAATATTTTTAGATTTTTTTTGATTTTATGAACAATTTTGGTCTTAAAAAACAATCTATTTTATTTTTAAAGAAATTAAATCAAAAGATCTAATTACTGATGATGTAAAAAAAATTAAGAAACTAAATATTAAGAAATTCAAATAAAACTTACTAGAAAAATTTAAACATTTTACTTAACATATTTAAATTAATTAAAAAAATTCAAAAACATTGATTTAAGATCCAGTAATTATTATATAAAAAAAATTATATATAAATATGTGTGTGTAATATTTAAAAATCATAATTTACTGACAAAATAATATAAATATAAGAATTCAAAATACATTTTAAATTTTGGAAAATAGTTATTAAAACATTTTAAAAATGACATTTACATTATCATAATGTTATGTCAAAATATAATAAATCTAGTTTTAGTTTAAGCCATAGCATGTGTCTGAGGTTACCTGTGAGAGCGGCGGAGGTGTTTGAACAGCAGCGAGCATTTTGATTGGCCATGTGAGTCAAAGACTGCGTCCTTTGAAGCCGTCCTCCTCTCCTCGCAGTCACCGAGCCCCAGCTGACCCTCCACTGTTCCCGCCTGAGGCGAACACCTTTCCCTGAGCTACGAGAAAAACACACACAAAAAAAAAAAAGACGACTTTTTCTAATTCACAGCCTGTTTAAAATCTAATGTGAGATGAACTCATCAGGCCTGACCTGCATCAGATGAGAGTGGGTTTCTTCCACAGGCCACAAGCTGGACTTCTCTGACTTCAGAGCTGAAATTACCAAAGAACATTTTAAATTAAATTTCTTACAAAATCACGACGTTTGAGCTGGAAAGTCCAACATGTTAGAGGGGGAACCAGTGCTTTACAACACTCATGATCCCTCTAGTGGTACGTGGAGGAATCTCTAAAATATAAATCATTTCACTATCATAATTTGTGATTAAATAAACGACGAGATCGTTGGCATGTTTAACCCCTTTACACCAAAATCACTGCGTCTTGAAGCGGTTTTCTGTCCCAGGATTCAACAACAGTCACAATAAACATCTTCTTATTATGGAATAAACCTGCTCCTGCGTGCCGAGCACAGTCGGACTAGCGCTGTGTCATTCCACGTCTGTCGTTTATGGATTGCCTGATATAAAAGTTTCACAAACACACACAGTGTGTCTGTAGGTGCACTATTCAAACACAGCGTTACTATTATCTCAGATTAGCTGCCTCTGTAGATTAGAGCAGATTAAGAGGACCCTCCAGATTGGGATTATAATGGTACAAAATCTCCCTTCAGCAGAGCTCCTTCACCTCTCGTGTCATATGAACCGTTTCCACGGTGATAAAAGACTGAAATCTCCTTATTGTTACCGGGGAACCAGAATTAGGTACTGATTATGTCATTTTGATATAAATAGTTTTCCTGTCCAGGCTGAAGGAGGCGCTCCTCCTCTGAGGGACTCCCTCTTCACCTCTTCTCCAGGAGGCTGACGGCAGCTGTTCAGTGGCAGCACTTAACACACAATACGCTCTTCTTTTCTTTTCTTTTTTTTTAGTTATTATTAAAGACAAACCTTTGACACAAGTGGGCTTGTTCACAGTCACTTTGGATCCCAGACCAAGCTGGCCCCAGTTGTTGCTGCCAAACATGAAGAGTTTCCATTTTCTGTGGAGACAGAAAGACAGAAGCTCCTGAAAGGTGTGATGTCTAAGGTGCTTGAGTTGAGAGACCACACACCAACATGAGTCCCAGTGTTTAACTCAGAACATCACACAGTCAGTAAATGTCCTCTAACCTGTTATTAAGGCGGTTGTTGGCTGGTGCTCGTCCCGCAGCCTATTTTTAAGGGGGGTCATTTTTGAGCCAGAATTACTGGGAACGTTGTCGGCAACTTGCTCTTTCGAAAGTGAAAACCGCTCCTGATTCTGAAAAAAAAGAAAACGAGCGAAGAGTCAAACACATGAACACACTGTACATGAAGTTTAATATGACGACAGAGTATATTTCACTGTCCGTCAAACAAAATAAGCAATTTAAGGACTCATCTTGGCTCTGGACTCATTTTTCAGCATTAACAGGTGAAATCCAACAGTTTTGAATGGTTAAATTTAAAATCTAACTCTATGACTGGATAATATTTCATGAAGACCCTGATACCTGTTCTATGATTACATGACTATTTATTTTATTGGGTGTTGTACAGTAGTGCGTCAGCTAATCTGACTTTTACATTCATCAGCAACTATTTAGATAATTTGTTACTTTTTATATATATAGATTTATGGTGAAAAATTTTACATTTTTCATTCATTTTATGGACCAAAACAACTAAATCTGACTTTTCACATCATCCGCAAATATTTAGATGTTGTTTTCTTTTTTAAATAAGATGTATATGTGAAAATTTTACATTTTTTAATCATTATGGAGCCAGAACAATAAGATAGAAACCCCCCCCCCCCCCCCTCCCTCCCACCCTCCCCCCCCCCCCCCCCTTCTCTCTGAACACACTCAATATGAGACTCAATCTTTAGCAGGGCAATCAAAGCTATATTAAAAAAAGAAAGTTGTACTTATTAACATAGTTTCATGATATCTGGAGCTAGTGAAAACATTTTTTTTACTTTAATGTTTTAATGACTGGCAGGTTAACTCACAGCAAGAAAAGTGTTTTATAAAGATTATAAACCTTAATGTTTTATTATTTTACCTGATGTTTTCATGTCATGGTGAAGCTGGAGCTCATTTTAAAACCTGCAATGTAGTTAAGTTAAGGGTAATGGAAATATCTGTGTGTAAAACACAGGACACTACTACAACATGAGAGCGTGTTAATGTTAATATTAAAACAGAGCTTCACAGTCACGGGAAAAATAGGAGAATAAAAAAAACTAAACAACAAATAAAGCAGATGAATAACTGTTTTCCGTTAGCAGCGAAGCTAAGCTGGAGCTAAAGCGGGATTAATCGGGGGCCACATAACTGTTTTGATGTGAAATATTCAGCAGGAGTGTCGGATAATTAGTCTGTGATCCGTGTTTACCTGGTATCTCGTCCTCGGTCTCCCCGCCACTCTGCGGGCGGTACGTTAATCCGCTTTGCTCGGTTGTTGGGCGTGTTGGTGACCCTGCTTTCAACATGACGTAAACATAACATCTCCTAGGCTACGACCTGACCCTTAAAGGAAGGACAGGACGCTTGTTTTGATGGCTACTTAGTGTGGATGCACAGAGGGCGTCCACACTATTATTGTTATTTAATCAGATTATACTATATATAGATATAGATAGATAGATAGATAGAGTAGATAGATAGATAGTAGATAGTAGATAGATAGATAGATAGATCAGATAGATAGATAGATAGATAGATAGTGTTGTGGAGAACTTGCTGAGTCAAAGTCATGGTGAGGTCGTAGGGAGAAATGGGAAGAAAGTGTCAGCCCTCTGATGTCTTATGCTGCTATTATTTATTGACGCTTTGCCGGAGAACTAGAGACACTCTCAAGTACACCTGAAGTGCTTGGCGGTCTCGCATTCTGACGACACTCATGCTGGTTGACTATACTTAAACCCAAGATCACACCCCAAATACTATACGCCCCAGAATTAGTCAAAGAGAATGTCTTTACTCTTAGATGTTATTGTCAACCATTCTGTCTGGGGCCCACAGTGTCGCTTCGCAGATAGATTGGGACCGGCAACAACAAGCTATCTATTATGACTAGGAAGGCAGCAACAGGCCTCTTCGACCCTGGCCATCACGTGAGATATGGTGGCACCTAGTCATAGACAAACAGTTAATACTGCCGTGGATCACAAGGCTCACACGTGACCTTGTGTAACCCTAAAAGAGAAAATTCCATAACAGATAGATGCCCAGAATTAGCCAAAGAATTAGTCATGTTTGGAGACACTGTTGTCTGTTTATGTTAAAGGAACATCAACGGCAAGATATCTATTATGTCTATGTTAGGTCTCTTCGACCCTGGCCACCACAGTGTTGAGATAGACTGGCACCTACTGTTCCCAACCAAAGCCAAACAACTACTACTACTACTGCTGAGACATGTGACCCTGTGTAACCTAAAGATAGAAAATTCCATACATGTACAAATGCAACACAATGCTGACCACCAAACTATAAGTAAGTGATGACATGAGGGCTAAGAAAGGCACTTTTTTTTTATTGGTACATCACTGATTGAAGGTTACACTGGCCATTTTATGAGTTATATAACATAAAAAACAGACCTTTTCACATATTTTATTATTATTATCAGTATTATCAATATTATTTTATTATTATTTATTGTTGTTGTTATTTTATTTATTATTGTAGTAGTGTTGTGTAGTAGTTTTTTTATTATTATTATTGTTATTTTATTATTTATTCATTTATTATTATTATTTTACTTTATTTTAAGCGGACTTCTAACACGCTGTGTTTCCCGTCGGGTTGCCAGTACTTATAGTCAACAAGGAACCGGAGGAGCAGCAGCTCTTGTCGCAAACGTTTGTAGTTTTTAAGTATTTATTATCTTATTTTTGTTGTTTTTCTTGTTTTAAATGTCTACAGTTGCGTATAAGTGTTGTTGTTTTAGCGGATGACTGGACACATTTAGTTTTTAGATACAGTCTAAAAATAAAGTTAGTTAGCTCGGTTTCTTCCTGTTGCCTTGAGTAGCTCACTAAAAAGCAGTTTTTAATAAATAACTCGTATTATGTGTTATTTAACCGGTCGCCGAATTGAAGGCGAGCTCCTACAAATGTAGCCAGTGTTTAAAATGATGAGCTGTGGTGACGTGTGTGCATTTAAGTTAGGAAACTTTAAATTCCGTCACGTTTAATGGAGTTTGGTGTCAGCGATGTGTCGTTCGCAAACGAGTCGATTCTAAGAACCGATCTTTGTAGCGAATCACAAGATCCGACTCCCGCCGGGGAAGAGCCGGATCTTCAGCCACTCCTGCCCAGAAATAATGCAAGCAAGGACGGGACTTTATTTTTACCATTATGTGGACATAGGGATGGGCGTATTGACAAAAAAATGTATCCCGATAATTTTTGTATTTATCCCGGTAACGATGAAACAACGATAAAAAACACCAATTCAGCCTGATCCAGAAAGACTAAAATCTATCATCAAAATAATAATTAAGGCTAGGGGGAGCTGGCTGGGCTGGTGGTGCGATACTGCATATTTTGGTTCGATCCGATACCAAGTAAATACGGGCCGTATCGCCGATACCGATACTTTTCACATAAATAAGGTGGATGCGTCATTGAATGCCAAATCTCATTGTTTTCATGACCTTAAGTGTTTTAGTGTGTTCCTTTTTTATTAATAAATAGTTAAAAACCGAGACAGAATTAGGACAAAGTTTATAATTAAATACAAAAAAATCTGTTTATTATCAAAAAAAATTCAGAAAAAAAATCTTAAATAAAAAAAGGACTCCAAACCAGTAAACTAATTAAAACAAACAAGTGCTATTGAGAAACTATATATAAATATATGTAAACAACTTAACAACCCCCACAGCCTTTAGTTAGTTCATGTTTGCTGTCTTCCTCTTGATGAAACACGCACATTGCAAAATGAGCGGAACTTAAAGTAACAGCGAGGAGCTTTTTCCTCACACCGAAGAGCTTTTTCCTCACACCGAGGAGCTCTTTCCTCACACCGAGGAGCTCTTTCCTCACACCGAGGAGCTCTTTCCTCACACTCTGGCCGCCAATCAGACACTCAGATCGGTCGAACCTCCACAGACAGTAGTGGTGGGCGGATCGATCCAAATATCAATAGTACTGATACCAAGTCGGTATCGGATCGATACTTGTCTGGTGAGATCGATTCTTTACTTTAAGTTCTGCTCTTGTTTGCAATGCTGCGGTTTCAGCAAAGAGGAAACAGCCAACACAGATCAACTAAAGGCTTTGGGGGTTGTTAAGTTGTTTACATATATTTATATTATAGTTTCTCAACAGCACTTGTTTGTTTTAATTAGTTTACTGGTTTGCGAGTCCTTTTTATTTAAGATTTTTTTTCTGAAATTTTTTTGATAATAAACAGATTTTTGTATTTACTTATAAACTTTGTCCTAATTCTGTCCTGGGTTTTAACTATTTATTAATAAAAAAGGAAACATCACAAAAAACACTTAAGGTCATGAACACTAATTGAGATTTAGCAATTCAATGACGCATCCACCTTATTTATTGAAAAGTATCGGTATCGACGATACTGGCCCGTATTTACTTGGTATCGGATCGATACCAAAATATGCAGTATCGCACACCACCAGCTCCCCCTAGCCTTTATTATTATTTTGATGATAGATTTATAGTCTTTCTGGATCAGGCTGAATTGGTGTTTATTTATCGTTGTTTCATCGTTACCGTGATAAATACCAAAAATTATCGGGATACATTTTTTTGTCCATATCGCCCATCCCTAGTGTCCACATAATGGTAAAAATAAAGTCCCGTCCTTGCTTGCATTATTTCTGGGCAGGAGTGGCTGAAGATCCGGCTCTTCCCCGGCGGGAGTCGGATCTTGTGATTCGCTACAAAGAATCGGTTCTTAGAATCGACTCGTTTGCGAACGACACATCGCTGACACCAAACTCCATTTACAAGTGACGGAATTTTAAAGTTTCCTAACTTAAATGCACACACGTCACACACAGCTCATCATTTTAAACACTGGCTACATTTGTAGGAGCTCGCCTTCAATTCGGCGACCGGTTAAATAACAATAATACGAGTTATTTTATTAAAAACTGCTTTTTTAGTGAGCTAACTCAAGGCACAGGAAGAAACCGAGCTAACTAACTTTATTTTTAGACTTTATCTAATATAACTAAATGTGTCTCAGTCATTCCGCTAAAACAACAACTTATAACGCAACTGTAGACATTTTAAAAACAAGAAAAACAACAAAAATAAGATAATAAATACTTAAAAACTACAAACGTTTGCGACAAGAGCTGCTGCTCCTCCGGTTCCTGTTGACTATAAGTACTGCAACACCGACGGGAAACAACAGCGTGTTTAGAAGGTTCCGCTTATAATAATAATAATAATAATATTGATAATACTGATAATAATAATAATAATGTGAAAAGGTCTGTTGTTATCAATAAAATGGCCAGTGTAACTCTTCAATCAGTGATGTAACCAGATAAAAAAAAGTGCCTTTCTTTAGGCCTCATGTCATCACTTACTTATAGTTTGTGTGTCAGGCATTGTTCTGCATTTGTACAGTGTTATGGAATTTTCTATCTTTAGGTTACACAGGGTCACGTGTCCTCTGCAGTAGTAGTAGTAGTTGTTTGGCTTTGGTTGGGAACAGTAGGTGCCAGTCTATCTCAACACTGTGGTGGCCAGAGTGGAAGAGACCTAATGTATTCATATACATAATAGATATCTTGCCGTTGATGTTTATTTAACATAAACAGACAACAGTGGGCGTATACTATTTGTGGTGTTAGCTGTAGGGGTTTAAAGTTGGGAATGTGAGACCAACTCAGGTACATTTGATGTACTATGAGAGTGTCTCCTTGGCCAAGTGTCAATAAATATTACAGCATAAGACATCAGAGGTTCCTGAACACTTTCTTCCCTCCTGACCTCACCGTTGACCTTAGACTTCAGCAAGAAGTCTTCCACAACAATACCTGGCTCCCATGTGATCCGCTGTGCAGGTGACAACATACACAACCTACCACACATAAAAATTGGCTACACCACCTGGTCAATCAACTCTTTGTAACTTTATTTTAAAAGTAAAGGTGCAGTTTTTTTTTTTAAAAAAGTGTTGAAACGTGGGGTATTTGATGTAGAAAGTATCTGTCTGTCCTGGGAGAGGGATCCCTCCTCTGTGGCTCTTCCTGAGGTTTCTTCCACATTTTTTCCCTGTTAAAGGTTTTTTGTGGACAAGTTTTTCCTCACTCGAACCGAGGGTCTAAGGACAGAGGGTGTCACTCCCTGTACAGATTGTAAAGCCCTCTGAGGCAAATGTACTTTGTGACTTTGGGCTATACAAATAAAATTGATTTGATTTGATTTGATTTGATGTTCGAGACAGCCGATTTTGAGAAAGAATTGTATAAGAAACACCTGACAGAGCTCCACAGGGAGCCTTTTCTCTGTAACCCTCTTGCAGGGAGCCTTTTCTCTGTAACCCTCTTGTGTGTTGCACCGTTAAATGCTCCTTCTTGTACAAGAATATTAAACTTAAACTTTGATACTCTGAATCCAGTCCTCCTTATTCAAAGGTTCTTCTTAAAAATTCTCATAACAATAGTGTAGTAAACGGAGAAAGGAAAAAAAATCTTTGGTGAGAGTAGATCTCAAAAATATCTATATATAGAGTATAATCTGATTTAAATAACAATAATAGTGTGGACGCCCTCTGTGCATCCACACTAAGTAAATAAGCGTCCTGTCCCTTTAAGGGTCAGCGTCGTAGCCTAGGAGATGTTATGTTTACGTCCGGGTTGAAAGCAGCAGGGTCACCAACACGCCCACGACACCGAGCAAAGCGGATTAACGTCCCGCAGAGATGGCAGGGGAGACCGAGGACGAGATACCAGGTAAACACGGATCACAGACTAATTATCCGACACTCCTGCTGAATATTTTCACATCTAAAACGTTATTCGGCCCCGATAATCCCGCTTTAGCTCCAGCTTTAGCCTCGCTGGCTAACGGAAAACAGTTATTCAATCTGTTTTATTTGTTGTTTATGTTTTTTATTCTCCTCTTTCCCGTGACTGTGAAGCTCTGTTATTAAATATTAACACGCTCTCATGTTGTAGTATATGTCTCTATGTTTTACACACAGAATATTTCCATTTACTCCGAACTTAAACTACATTGCAGTGTTTAAAATGACATGAAAACATCAGGTATAATAATAAAACATTAAGGTTATAATCTTAGAAAACACTTTTCTGCTTGATTTAACCTGCGAGTCATTAAAATATTAAAGTAAAAATGTTTTCCTCAGCTCCAGATATCATGAAAATATGTTAAATATGTACAATTTTCTTTTTTTATAGCTTTTATTGCTCCTGCTAAAGATTATTCTCATTATTGATGTTGTTCATTTTCTCAATTTAGTTGTTTTGCTCCATAAAATGATTAAAAAATGTAAAAATTTTCACCATAAATCTATATTTAAAAAAAGAAACAACTATCTAAATAGTTGCGGATGAATGTAAAAGTCAGATTTAGTTGTTTTGGTCCATAAAATGATGAAAAAGTAACATTTTCACCATAAATCTATATATAAAAAAAGAAACAACTATCTAAATAGTTGCTGATGAATGTAAAAGTCAGATTCAGCTGACGCACTACTGTACCAACACACCAATAAAATAAATAGTCATGTAATCATAGATTACAGGTATCAGGGTCTTCATGAATATGATCCAGTTATAGTTTTAGATTTTAAATGTAACCGTTCAAGCTGTTGGATTTCACCTGTTAAATGCTGAAAAATGAGTTACCAGAGCTCAAGATGAAGTCCTTAAATTGCTTATTTTGTTTGACGGACAGTGAAATATACTCTGTCAGCATATTAACTTCATGTACAGTGTGTTCATGTGTTTGACTCCTCGCTCGTTTTCTTTTTCTTTTCAGAATCAGGAGCGGTTTTCACTTTCGGAAAGAGCAAGTTTGCCGACAACGTTCCCAGTAAATTCTGGCTCAAAAATGACACCCCCTTAAAAATAGCCTGCGGGGACGAGCATACCGCCTTAATAACAGGTGAGAGACATTTACCTGACTGTGTCGAGCTGATTCTGAGTTAACACTGGGACTCATGTGGTGTGTGGTCTCTCAACTCAAGCACCTTAGACATCACACCTTTCAGGAGCTTCTGTCTTTTGTCTCCACAGAAAATGGGAAACTCTTCATGTTTGGCAGCAACAACTGGGGCCAGCTTGGTCTGGGATCCAAAGTGACTGTGAACAAGCCCACTTGTGTCAAAGGTTTGTCTTTAAATAACTAAAAAAAAGAAAAAGAAAAGAAGAGCGTATTGTGTGTTAAGTGCTGCCACTGACAGCTGCCGTCAGCCTCCTGGAGAAGAGGTGAAGAGGGAGTCCCTCAGAGGAGGAGACGCCTCCTTCAGCCTGGACAGGAAACTATTTATATCAAAAATGACATAATCAGTACCTAATTCTGGTTCCCCCGGTAACAAATAAGGACTGATTTCAGTCTTTTTATCACCGTGGAAACGGTTCATATGACACGAGAGGTGAAGGAGCTCTGCTGAAGGGAGATTTGTTACCATTATAATCCCAATCTGGAGGGTCCTTAATCTGCTCTAATCTACAGAGGCAGCTAATCTGAGATAATATAGTAACGCTGTGTTTGAATAGTGCACCTACAGACACACTCAGTGTGTGTTTGTGAAACTTTTATATCAGGCAATCCAAGAAAGACAGCAGCTGAGTCTGACTGTGCTCGGCACACAGGAGTTTATTCCTAATAAGAAGATTATTTATTGTTGACTGTTGTTGAATCCTGGACAGAAACCGCTTCAAGAACCGCAGCTGATTTTGGTGTTAAAGGGGTAAAACATGCCAACGATCTCATCGTTTATTTTAATCACAAATTATGATAGTAAATGAATTTATATGTTTTAGAGATTCCTCCACGTACCACTAGAGGGACCATAGTGTTGTGAAGCACTGGTTCCCCCTCTACATGTTGGACTTTCCAGCTCAAACTGTCGTGATTTTGTAAGAACATGTAGTTCATTAAATGTTCCTTTGTGTAATTTCAGCTCTGAAGTCAGAGAAAGTCCAGCTTGTGGCCTGTGGAAGAAACCACACTCTCATCTGCACAGGTCAGAGCCTGATGAGTTCATCTCACATCTAGATTTTAAACACGACTGATGAATTTATAAAAGTCTTTTTGTGTGTGTGTGTGTGTTTCTCTCGTAGCTCAGGGAAAAGTGTTCGCCTCAGGCGGGAACAGTGAGGGTCAGCTGGGGCTCGGTGACTGCGAGGAGAGGACGGCCTTCAAGAGGATCGACGTCTTTGACTCACATGGACCAATCAAAATGCTCGCTGCCGGTTCAAACACCTCCGCCGCTCTCACAGGTAACGCTCAGACACGCTCAGATTTTATTATATTTTGACGTTAACGTTATATAATGTAAATGTCATTTTTAAATGTTTTAATAACTATTTTCAAAAAAATATTAAAATGTATTTTGAAATTTCTTATATTTATATTTATTTCGATTTTGTCAGTAAATTAGATTTTTAAATATATACACACACATATTTATATATAATTTTTTATATAATATATAATTAATCTAGATCTTAAATCAATGTTTTTGAATTTTTTTAATTTAAATATTGTTAAAATAAAATTTTATATCTAATATAAAGTTTTATTTGAATTTCTTTGAATTTATTATTTTCTTAAGTTTTTTTTTTTTTTTTTTTACATCATCAGTAAATTAGATCTTTGAATTTAAATTTCTTAAAAAAATAAAATTTAGATTTTTTTTAAGACCAAAATTGTTTCAGTAAATATAAAAAAAAATCTAAAATATCTAATAAATTAAAAAAAATTCTCTTGTGAATGCAGTTTAAAAATATATATATATATTGGGGTGAATTCCTGAAATTAATAAAATTATTGCATTCAGTCCAACATGGTTAATAAAATGTGTATGTATGTCTTTATTATTATTATTGTTATTATTTATTCATAGAGAGCGGTAAACTGTTCATGTGGGGCGACAACACGGAGGGTCAGATCGGTCTGGGGAAGGAGAGCCACGCCTCCTCGCCGCAGGAAGTCAGCGTGGGACGACCAATCAGCTGGGTGTCCTGTGGATACTACCACTCTGCCTTAGTGACAGGTGAGCACAGACGAGGTCCAGGTTCATCATTTAAACTCCAAAACAGTGAAATTGTGAGCGATTAGTAGCTTTTCCAGATCTTTGTAGTTTCATTCGTCGTCTGTTTTCCTCTGTGTCTCAGTCGACGGAGCTCTGTACACGTTCGGAGAGCGCGACAGTGGTAAGCTGGGTCTGGGCACCGACCAACTGCAGCGACACCGAGTCCCTCAGCTGGTGAAGAGCATCAAGGAGCCGGTGATACAGGTGGCCTGCGGAGGTGGACACACGTTGGCACTCACAGGTATAATAATAATAACAGCTCAGACGTGATCTCAGGTGAGAGGTCAGACATATACCATATATTAACGAATTAATTAAGGCTTTCATCAATCTGCTTCTTGTCCTTCAGAGGATGACGTCTTCACGTTCGGTCTCGGTCAGTTCGGACAGCTCGGTCATGGGACGTTCAGCTTCGAGTCGCGGCTGCCGCGGCCCGTCGAGCACTTCAAGAAGGGCCGGGTGTGTCAGGTGGCCTGTGGTGAAAACCACAGCGCTGTCATCACAGGTGTTTTTATTTCACCAGCACCATCACCTCTGAGTTTCTCATTAAGTCCCGCAATTTTAGACTTTTATTAAAATGTTCCTGTGGTGTTTCTCGTCCAGACGGCGGTTTGCTGTACACGTTTGGAGACGGCAGACACGGGAAACTGGGCCTGGGAGAAGAAAACTTCACCAACCAGTTTAAACCGACTCTGTGTCCACGCTTCCTCAAGTATAACGTTCAGGCAGTACGTGCATTTTCAGCTTAACGTCTTAGTTTTTGAATATTTTTTAAAACGATGCATTAAAAACAGCCGGACTCTGTCTTTGCACAGGCCACGTGCGGCGGCTGTCACATGGTGGTGTTGGCTCGGCCGCGAGACGAGAGCTGCAACGACGTGAGCCTGGAGGAAGACGACATGACAGAAGACTACCTGGAGAAGCCGTACGTGGAGCTGCTAGGGGGGACAGCCGACTCCTCCACCCTGCAGAGGAGCCTCTCTGCTCGGGTTCGCAGGAGAGAGAGGGTGGGTAGAGACCTCGCTCCTCTTGTAAGCTCGTTCACTACCTCGTCACTCCTCGGCTAACAAACGCTCTCCCGCAGGAGAAATCTCCGGACCAGTTCGGCACCATGTTCCGCACGCTGCCCGCTATGATGCCCGGCTACCTCCACCCGCCGCTGCCCATCTCCAGTCAGACCATCCCGCCGAGACTGCCTCCGCCCGAGCTGACCCACAGAAAGGTGCTCAACGGCACTCACCAACACAGGAGCGCAGGGTCAAACCAGCAGGGTACCTACCTCCACCTCCACCTCCTCCTCCTTGTCCTCCTCCTCCTCCTCCCTCATGTCCTTACTTTTTTTACCATACTTCATTCACTCTACCTCTCTGCTTTCTCCACTCCTCTCTCGACATGTTTCAGCATCACACAGCGCCTCACTAGTCGAATCAAAAACAATTAAGGCCGTACATTTGAAGGCTAAAGAGGCTCAGCTGCTTGCAGATCCTTGGTCTGGACTAACATGCCGTCCCGTTTTCTACCTCGTCAGGGCAGACAGGCGGCGAGACAGACAGCGTTGTGGAGAGCCTGACCGACGCCGACAGCGTTAAAGGGCTGGGAGACACGACGGACTTCCTCAACATGGTGAGAGAGGAGCAGCTTCATCCTCAATTATTGTTCTGGAACGTTGTGAATTTTACTTACTCGTTGAATTCCTCCTGATAGACACACGTGATGAAGATGGACCCCGGCGATAAATCGCTCACCCTGTCTCCGGTTCAGAAGGTAACGACTCCTCACGTCATCGTCACGCTTCTCTCATTCTTTACGATTCTCCTCCGACACGAGGAGCTAGTTTCTCCTTCATCAGGTTGATATCTGAGGCGTATTTTATGTAACTCATCGATCAGTCGTGTGACTTTACTAGAAACACGAGTAGAGGAATAGATGTGGTGTGAGAGATCCTCGTTTCCACAGAAAACTACCTGATACAAGAAAGAAAAGGAGGAAATATAATTCATAAGAACTACAAAACATTATTACAACCACTATTTTAACATATATTTTATAAAATATACGATCTTAAGCATGATTAAGTGTGTTTACATGCACTCAAGTCAAGTTAAGATAGATAGAAGCCAGAAACAGCCTCATATATAACCTGAAAAAAGAGTTTTCCATCATTCCCTCATACTTTTGCTTCTTTTGTGTCTCTGCACGTCTCTCTTCCTCTCTAACGCATGCCTCTTTTTCATCCTCTCCTTGCTTTCTCGTGCCGGCGATAGAGGAAGGGTAAGCACGGTAAGACCGATAAAGGGCAGAAAGAGAACCAAAAAAAGGAGAGACGGCTTTTGAAGCAGAGCAGCTTCTCTTCCACTTCCACGTCTCAGAAGAGCGACGCCGTCTCTCCTCGCCGGGCGTTACCCACCGAGCTCCTGAGGGGCCGCGACACTCGCTCTCTGGCCTCTGAGAGCCCACCGAGGCAGAAAACCACCAAACAAAACAAAGAGAATCTCATCATGGCTGTGGAGGAGCTGCAGAGGAAGCCCGGTAAAAACCAACCTCCGAGTGTAGGGGACATTAGGAAGGCGGCGTCCAAGCAGCGGCTCAAGCCGGCTGCAGGGAAAGGTCAGCTGATAGAGGTCGGCAGGAAGCTCTCAGACTCTCCTGAAACCAGAAAGGAAGAATCTGAATCTGCTGTGGCGAAAGTTAAGAAAGCGCAGCCTCAACCTGCTAAAAACAAACCGATAGTCGTGCAGAGTCAACATGCGAGAGGTCACGCAGGGTCACCCGGGTTTCATCTGAGCGATGCCTCGAACGAAGAGAGCTTAAGCAGCCCTCGACTGCTCTCCGAGGTGAAAAAAGGCTCGAAGGAGAAGACAGATTTTAACAAAAAATCCAAGAATGAGAAAAACCAAAAAGAGGCTCAGTCGAAAAAAGAAACGTCAGATCTCGGCCTGCTTGCTGGAGCCGCCTCTCTCGCAGCAGGATCCGTGTTAATGCACGAGGTGGTGTCCAGAAGCCGATTTAGCTCGGCGTCGTCACCATCGCCTTCCGAGAGCAGCCGAGGCGTCCTGAAAGAAAGCGTGACGAAATCACGGAGCGAGGAATCCGAATCCTACGCCGCCGATTTTAGCAAGAAATCCGCGGTAAGCATCAACATCATACCGGCGCCTGAGAGTTCTGAAGCAAGGACGAGTCAGGGTGAGGAGGAGGAAAGTGAGGAGGAGAGTAAGGAGCAGACAGATTCTGCCTCAGTCAAATATGAGGAGGAGGAAGAGGATGAAGACGAGGATAGGCAGAGAACGAGTGCAGACGTAAGTGAGGAAGAGGAGGAGGAGGATGTCAGTCACAGTTTGGAGAAAGTAACGGAAGAAGATGAAGACGACACCGACAGTGATACTCTTAAACCAGACGATGAGACAGAAACTGACGTAGGTAGCAAGGATGAGGAAGAGGAGGAGGAAGGTGAGGAGGAAGAGGAAGAAAGCGGGACAGCAGGGAGTGGAAGTGAAGATGAGACTGAAGAGAAAGAGAGCAAAGGAAGTGATGTAAGTGAGGAGGAGGAAGAAGAGGAAGAGGAGGAGGAGGAAAGTAATGAAGGGTCAAGTCACGAGACAGATAGCAGAGGAGGAGAGTCTGAAAATGAGGAGGAAGGTGAGGAAGAAGAGGGGGATTTGGAAAGTGAGGGTGAGGAAGAGGAGGGTGAAAGCGAGTCCTTAAAGTCTTCAGAGCAGAGTAAAGAGAGTGAGACAGAGGAAGGAGAAGAAGAGGAGGAGGAGGAGGAGGAGGAACAAAGTAGTGCTGTGGAGGAAGAGGACGAGAGTAGTGAAGAAGAAGAGAGTGAAAATGAGGAGGAAAGTGAAGAAGAGGATGAAGAGATGGAAGAGGAAGAAGAGGAAGAGAGTGCTGAGGCCGAAGAGGAAATAGACAGTGAAGCAGAAGAAGAAGAGGAAGGTGAAGAGGCTGAGGAGGAAGAGGTTGAGAACAAAAATGAGGAGGAAGAGGCTGAAGAAGAAGAGGAGGAGGAAGAAGAAGAAGAAGAAGAGGAGGAGGAGGAGGAGGAGGAGGAAGAAGAAGAAGAGGAGGAGGTTGTTAAAAAGAAAAAGGCCGCTGAAGTCAAGAGACAAAATACTAAAAACAGACATAAACCCGGGTCACAGGTCAAAGGTCAGGCAGCGGGCGAGTCAGAGGAGTTTTGGGACGATGTGTTACCGCAGTACCTCCACCTGAAATAACACGAGTCCTTCATACAAATACGGTCACTTCTGGCTCAAGACTACCTCACTTTGCAGTTACAGACCGGCTGGTGGGAAAGGTGGAATATTTAATAGCTCTAAAGGAGTCGGTGGAAACCAAAAACCGAGCTTAAAGAATGTAAATATGGGACAAACGCAGCTTATAGAAACTTTAAATATTCAGTGTTATGTTTACGGCTAGTTACGGGTAATGTAAGTTAAAGTCTGTGTAAAGGCAGATTTCTTTCAAAACAATAAATATGTTGCTGAAAACACGTGAAAAGACTTTGGACAATATATTTCTGAGATGTGGAGTTAGAGGTTTAAACAGTTTTTCAGTCTCAGGATTTTGTGGGCGGTCCTTAAAGCGTGGCTCGATGACACGCTGAGGCCACCCTGAGCTGAGAGACAGAGATGGATTCATCTCAGCTCAGAGTGTTTCAAAGTTATTTTCTGACCTTACCTGAATTTTTTACCTGAAGTATTCACAGTTAAAGTCCAGCTACAATAACCTGATGGTCCACGAGGCTTGAGGAAGTCCAACCCAAAGAAATCCCCATGCTTTCTACTACACGTTGTGCCTTTCTGCTCATATTTCTTTTATCACTTTTAAATGTAATTAATGCTTTTATAAGTTGCTTTCCGACCTGCTTCTCATGTTTTATTCTTTTGTTATTCAACCCAGCAATTCATAATCATGCTGTTATGTCATTTCCATACTTGTCAAATCTCAAGTTGTGCTTTTAAACGCTTTGTTTACTTCTTTATGGCAGCTTTAAAATACAGTATTTTCTCTGCTGTGCTATGAACGGTTCCAGTTCTTCTGTTCTTCTGACAGGCTGCTTTCATTCTACTTTGTTCTTCTGTTCTTGTTCATTTCTGTTTGTAATAAACTTTTATGTTACCTTTTAAAGGTTTAATTCATTTACTTCTTCTTCTCTCAATATCTTCCTCCTGTATATCTCTCTGAGACTGGCAAGCAAACAAAAGTGACAGGATGCCTCACTGTAACACAAAAATCTGACGGCAGCGGTAATCTTTTAAGCTCTCGTGACTGTAATGTCAGCTTCCCACAAATACATGAGTATTGGAGTCTTTGTCAGAGAAGATATCTGGCATTGCAAGAATGGTTGGTAGTATTTTCAATGAGTTAAACCTAAGAAGTTGTGTCTTTGCTTCTTGTCTCAAGACTTAAAATACCAGAACTTTTTCACATAAAATCTTTTTTCTTTGACTTTTTTCACTTGTATAATTATGTAATTATCTTAACATTACAACTTTTTTATCAAAATATCCCATGTACTCACAACCCAGTGCATAAAACCCATAAAAGTTTTTTTATATATTTTGAAACTGCACAAAAACATCTTAAATGATCAAATCCTGTACACAGGAGCTGACCTTTATTTTATTTTCAATCAATATCTCTCTTGTTTTTCTCTGTTCATTGTGTGATGTTTGTCTTCAAAACTGATGTCATGAGTTGCCAGAATTCAACGTGACGTCTTTTAATGTCTTTGTATTTCA
>NC_040029.1:8815978-9034223 GCF_000972845.2 Larimichthys crocea | reverse complement strand
ATCTTTTTTCTTTGACTTTTTTCACTTGTATAATTATGTAATTATCTTAACATTACAACTTTTTTATCAAAATATCCCATGTACTCACAACCCAGTGCATAAAACCCATAAAAGTTTTTTTATATATATATTTTGAAACTGCACAAAAGCATCTTAAATGATCAAAACCTATCCAGAATGTCAGACTTTGAAAATGTACACAGGAGCTGACCTTTATTTTATTTTATTTTCAATCAATCTCTCTCGTTTTTCTCTGTTCATTTGGTGATGTTTGTCTTCAAAACTGATGTCATGAGTTGCCAGAATTCAACGTGACGTCTTTTAATGTCTTTGTATTTCACAATATTTCAAATATTCGGTTTAGAAAGGGAGACAGTTTGATCAACTGGAAGTTTTTTTTTTACATTTTCGCCTCATGAATAACTTCATAAATAAAGTTTCCAGCGAATTTCCACAAACTCATGGCATCTGATGTGGTTTCAGGATCAGGTGGGGCTTGTTTTCTTGGCATCTGATGTGGTTTCAGGATCAGGTGGGGCTTGTTTTCTTCTTCTTCCACTCCTAGTTTCCCCGTCATTTCCTGCTGTAGAAAAGTAAAAATCCCAATTTTACCCGACGTTTCCTGTTCTGTGCTGTGTCCTTTCCTGTCACAGATCCCGTCTTTCCTCTTTATTTTAAATCCCTTCATTCATCATCCAAACTGCTTCTGTGCCACAACCTGTACACCAAGTTATTCAAAGTGCTGTGTTAAATTCATTCAGATGTGGAGCAAAGGTGAAGAGGAAGGAGAGGAAGATGACGAAGGAGAGAAAGAAGAGGACAATGTTGACGAAGAAGAAGAGGAGGAGGAGGAGGAGGAGGAAGAAGAGGATAATGACACGTCAGCTGAGACGGAGGGACCGTCCTCGAGTTTCGACGACTCGACTGAGAAACCAACGGAGGAGACTCAGAGTCCTGTAGGTCGATTATAGATTCATTTTATTCGTTTATTATCGTGTTGACACTAACATGTAACATCTGATCTTCCCAGAAGCCTGAAGAGCTGAAAGAAGAGTCCATACCTGATGGGGAGCAGAAAGGTTTGTTTAGTCAGCTGCATCCTCAAAAAGCAGAGATTCACCTCAACTGACTGAATTTTGAACGTAACTGTGTTTGTGTCAACAGCAGCTGAAATCACGGAACAGCCCGACACTACAGGTCAAGAAAAGAAAGATGACGGCACCAAACCAGCCAATGGGACGACAGAAAGCAACTCCAAAAGCCAATCAGGCGCCAACAAAAAGGTCTGAAAGCCGAAGAAACGAATGTGACAGACAGGTTCTGGTTCTAGTCCTTCATCTCTCCCCTCTCCTCTCAGCTCTCTCTCTTCAGACGGCTGTCCTCCTCTAGGTCGAAGCAGACCGACAGGGACCAAACCCCAGCGGAGGCTGCCACCCGCGGGGATGCAGCCGTCCAGGGAGCGCCGCCCTCTGCTGCTGCTGCTGCTGGGAGCGGCGACACAGAGGCGAACGGAGGCGGAGCACAGCAAAGACCTCTACCATCTGGAGCCCGGGGGCCTCGCTCTGGTGCTTGCACAATACTGTGATGAAGACTCTAAGGTGGCCTCAGTGAGTTAAGAGTCAGACCAAAGTGTGCAAAGGTTCATTAGCAGTGCGACTTAAAGGGTCCGTGTGGAGTAAACTCACCAAGACATTTATAAAGCTGTATTTTAAATCCAGCATTCTAACTTTCAGTCTTCTTCTCTACCTTTGGTGGCACATTGCAGGTGTAAAACTCCACAGGGAACCTTTAACTGTGTTTTCAAGTCGTTCCCCTCGAGGATGACGGCGTTGTCATATAGATCTGTGGTGCACGGTATCATCCAGCTCCTCTGTAGAGCTGGACCAGATCAGATGAAGCCTCTTCACTTGTCCTCCCACAAGAGATGCGAACATTGCTGCTGTGACGTACAGGTGTACTCCAAGGGTGTGTCAGTACTCTGTGACATCACGAATGGGCGGGGTTACGGGTGGACACTTTTGACCACACCTTTCAGCCACAGAAGGCAAAAAAAAACTGAGAGGCAAATTTTTAGTCACTTGGTAAATGTCTCTTTAAAGGAATACTCCACTAAAAACCTTTCAGACACCTACGGCCCGAAGCCTCTGAAAAGTTACCCATCTGTGAAAATGGACTCCAAATGGAAACAAAGGCTAGACTTCCATCTACTCAGTTGATTCATTGTTTGGGCTACAAAACACCAGAAAACAATAAAAGGGAGCAAGTCATAACATCAGAGACACTGGAACCACCAAATATTTGGTAGAAAATTAAACATAAGATTAATAGATTGTGAAAATAGACATTATTTGTGCATTGGCTAATAATTTCCACTCTTTTTTGTCGTCTTAAGGTCATAAAAAGATGCCAAAATGTTTAAATAATGTGTCTCTAGATGTCTAGACACACAGAGTGGGGCTTTAACAGGAGCCATTGATCTGTAAGTTCACTCCTGGGAAAGCTTCTCAGCTTTAAGGAGGCATTACGGAGACGTGGAAGCGAGCGTTCAGAACAAAACAAACTTTTCAGGAGTGGTTTCAAAGTTTCTACGCATGTTTGTGCGTTGCCGTGTCCTTTGGAGTCCACTTTGACTGCTGAGACTGAGCAAGGTTCAAACTTTTCAGAGGCGAACTTTCAAACACGTTTTTAACATAATCGTCCTTGGTTTGGCGACCCCTGTGGAAACTGATGGCAAGCGCACTTTAATAACAGAGCTCTGTTCCTTTTAGTGACAAGTATGTCACACTTCCTGTAGCTTCTTCACAATAAAAGCCACCCTCAGTTAGTTAAAGGTGAATGCTTTTAAGGTGAAGCAGTAGCAGGATGTGTGAAACTAGTCTGAAGCCAGACCCCACCACTAACAATGAGAGGTTGTTACTTGATCATGATGGGTTTCCTTTTGTCGTGACGTCATCAAAGACAATCCTGCTTAATCACCTGACATGATTTCTGTGAATTTGTCTCCGTCTGGAGCGACCAGCATGCAGCTTTATATCAACCACTACACTTTCAACCACTGTCTGTTCACAAGTGACCTACAGCTGAGCCTCTTCCTCCACCAGTATGGCCAGAATCACCGTGTTGCTGGGCGGTTTTTAACTTTAAAGTTTGTAGTTTTTGTTGTGTGGCACATATATAAATATATTTTTTAATCTATCCAGCAGCTGAGCCTCGAGGCGTGCGTGCGTGTGTGTGTGTGTGTGTGTGTGTGTGTGTGTGTGTTTTAAACTGAGGATGTAAATAATCTTATTTATTGTTAAGCACATTTGCACTTTTGATGTGACTTGTATGCATTTTAAAGAGATGCATAAGTTTTATACTCTGACATGATAATCGTCATTTAACTATCAACTTCATTTTTTTTATCATTTGGATTTTTTTGTGATATCAGTAAAGCATTTTGATATAAAGATGAACGTGTGTCATTGTGTTTGTATATGTTTACTGTTTAATTATTATTATTACAACATACAGGCTGACCTACCTAAGTGGTGGATGTTGTTGGGGCTGTATGCAGTCTGGAAAGAATCCCTACACACACTATACAAGGCTAAAAACTACTATTTATGTAGCCCAGTACTGTATTATATATATATTTATGAAGTATGTTGTTTAACGTGAAGTATAAGGTCACCATCCATCCATTTACTTTAACCACTTATCCTCATCAGGGTCGCGGGAGGCTGGAGCATATGTTGCTATCTCTTAATGTACAATTTAAAAACTGTATCAGCCACAACAACAAGCTTAAAGGTCCAGTGTGTAGAGTTTAGTTGCATGGTGTAATCGCTGCATTGCATTCTCCTCACATCACCCTCACCTTCCTAGTGTAAAAGAGAAACAACACTTGAAAGGCCATGTCTAGAGTCAGTATTTTAGTATTTTTTTAAGTAACAAAAATAAAAAAGATTCTTATTTTCAGGTGATTATCCATGCATGAAAACATAGTTATGAATATTATATTCCATGTCTTCCTTTTTCTGAAAATCTTACACACTGCACCTTTTAATGTCAAAATTTAAACAGCCACAACTGTATACGCACAATACGCTTCCGTATTTTTTCACGTTCTGTGTATAACTAACTGTATATTATAATAATTAATATTATAATTTAGTATAATGTAATAAAATATAATGTAATAAATATAATAAGTATAATAAAATATAATATAGTATAATGTAATATAATAAAATATAATTAATATAATATAATGTAATATAATATAAATATAATTTAATATAATGTAAAATATAATATAGTATAATAAAATATAGTATAATATAATGTAATAAATATAATAAAATATATATAGTATAATAATGTAATATAATATAATGTAATGTAATGTAATAATATAATGTAATGTAATGTAATGTATATAAATAATATTATCTAATGTCCTATAATATAATATAATGTAACGTAATGTAATGTAATATTGTTAATACTGTTGGTAAATAAACGTTAAGGCGTTGCCATGGTTACAGCGCTACGGTTGCTAGGCTGGTAGCTAACGGTCGTCTCTTCTTCTTCGTGGGTTGCTCTTTGTTGACAGCTCGCCGGAAGTTCGCAGCAGCAGCTTCCTGTTCGCTCTCCGCTCTCCTCTCTGTTTTTCTCCTCCGTGAATTAAAAACACTTTTTTTTAAACACATTTAAAATCTGCAGCGTGAGTCGGACCCGGAGGTTCATGACAGGATGGAGGAATATCAGAACGGCAGCGAGGTTTGTCTGTTTGAACCGACGCGTTTCTTTAAATACGTCGAGCTAAAGGTGGTTAGCACCAGCTAGCCACTCCCAGTGTGAAACTATTTAACTTATCACGTTAAAGCTCGTTTAAAAACACAAACATCATGTCTGGGATTAACTATATTTACATTATGAGATGTCGCTGGGTGTTAGCGGACTGTTGGAAGTGACATTTGGACTGATATCACTGTTTTCAGTTAGCATCCAGCTTTACTGTAGTTTTCTAATGAGAATGGACTACAAATACAGACAGACAGACAGACAGACAGACAGACAGACAGACAGACAGATAGATAAACAGACAGACAGACAGATAGATAGATAGACAGACAGATAGACAGATAGACAGACAGATAGACAGATAAACAGGCAGACAGACAGATAGACAGATAGACAGACAGATAGACAGATAGACAGACAGATAGACAGATAATAAACAGACAGACAGACAGATAGATAAACAGACAGATAGACAGACAGACAGACAGACAGACAGACAGATAATAAACAGACAGACAGACAGAGACAGATAAACAGACAGACAGACAGAGACAGATAACAGACAGACAGACAGACAGACAGACAGAGACAGATAAACAGACAGACAGATAGATAAACAGACACTTTATTGATGCCTCATGTAATGAGCAGAGTAAACATCTGTATATTCACATGGTAACCTGTCGTCATGACGACTCTCTTGTCTCTTTGTTGTTGTTCAGGGATCTTTCAACTCTGAAGAAACTGACGGCATCGTCAAAGAGGTAACATTAACCTTCAACATGAAGTTTTCCACCTCATCGGCTTCATACAGCCATAACCAGAGTGAAATGTTTAGATATTTAATATATATTATTAGAAACCGTGAGATCTAACGTCTACTCTTTTAATTCCTCTTAATGTTTGACAGTGAGCGCTCACAGAGTTTTAACGAATGTCTAGATAGATTGTTCCTTCTCAAAGAGTCTCTAAATAAGTTTTTATGTATTTGTACTCGAGCTCGTTTGGCAGTGAGACCCCTCAGGTCTTTGTAAAACATCCAACACTACAGAAATCTTAACCGGAGCCTCTTCCCGCTGTGGAGCAGGACAGTGTTTGCTCTTCACTTCAGTCTCCTCGAGGGTGAAACAGCACCCGCTGACTCCCACATGACTTGCCGACGCTCACTCTGTTATCCGTGTGTTCATCCCAGTGCATCGAGAGCGTCGTGGCCGGTGACGACTACAGCCAGAGTCAGGTGAACAAATGGACCGCGAGCATCGTGGAGCGCTGCCTCACGCAGCTCGTCAAACAGGGGAAACCGTACAAATACATCGGTATGTCTTTGTCTCCGTTATCTGAGTTGGGAGGAAATGAGTCGTGTGTTTTATATAACATGGAATAAAGTGTTGATTGTGTGCTGATTCTCCGTACAGTGACGTGTGCTGTGATGCAGAAAACCGGAGCGGGCCTCCACACAGCTAACTCCTGCTACTGGGACACTGCCATGGACGGTAAGCAGCTCAGCGTCACTTCATTCGAACTTCTACTCTCCAAAAAACAGCCAATCAGAATGAGGATTGTTTGATTTATTGCCAGTGCTTCACTCAGTTCTCTTCTCTTTTCTTTTGTTGGGTCCTGCTCCCTTTGTTTCTCTTCTGTTCTGTTTTCCGTAGTTCCCCTTCTTTTGTCTTTTTTGTTCCAGCTGGGAACAACTTCATCGATCTCACCTCATTTGTACCCAGCTTCTCGTAAGCTGCCCGCTTACCCGTCTGCTTGTTTGTCCCTGCAGGAAGCTGCACCGTGAGATGGGAGAATCGCACCATGTACTGTGTCGTCAGTGTGTTCGCTGTGGCTATCGCATAAGACACACACACACACACACATATCGCCACAGAAAGAGTGCAGTATGTTCCTGCGAACGCCAGGGGGCCACCATGTGCCACATGAGTCCACATCCACACATCAGCCCTCAGATGCATGTAAACATCGTCGTCTTAACGTATTTATCTCCTCGTATCACAGCAGCGCTTTAATATTTGGCCGTATTTAATCACCCGGTGAAGCCTGACAGCATGCAGCAGCTTCAAACGACACATTCAGACGGATCCTTTCGTGTTTTGTTTTATTTTGTGAATCAAGTCGACGAGAGAGAGAAAGAGGATTTTTTGGAAAATAAACGAAGAGATTTATGAAGGAACCAAAGTCTTCTGTCGTGTATTATCAGTGAACTCTACTCCACTAAAGTTAAGTCGTGTTTATATTTTCTCAGTTTCATCGTCTTGTAGTTGTGACGTGTAACAACACAGGTGTTACCAATGATACTAATTAAGGCTCCTTTCCATTTGTGTGTTTGCCCTGAGCCCTCATTAGGACCCCCTCATAATCCTCACACAGATTAAAACATGTTTGCTGCCGTGTGTACTAGTAGATGCAATAGGGATTATTTATATTCTGAACTTTTCAACCCAAATACTTCAGACTTAGGACGATAAAAACTCCTGAAATCACTGTGACGCACCACGTCAATCTGTTTCTTCTAAGATTCTTAATGTAAGTGAGCGTCAGTGCCTCAGAATGTTTTGTTTTCATTCATAATTATGCACTTTTCAAACGATATACCATAACTTTATTTATTTATTTATAGAATTTATTCATTTCATGATTGAGAATCGTGTATTTAGGCTACACGACTGTAAAGAACTTAAAATGTGCTTCACTTTTTTACCAGCTGCAACATCAAGTGAAGTTTACACAGGAATTAATTTATATTTATGATGTTTATTGTTCTAAAATAGGTCCGCATCATCTGCATAATGAGTCATTTCATACTTAAAGTTTACTTTGCTTTTAATACCTTTTGTACTTCAGTTAAAGTACAGGACCTTTTATTTGTGTTTCTGTTTATCAAAGGTATTTTGATCAACATTTAAAGGTCCAGTGTGCTCTATTTCCAGAATATGGCATTCATAACTGTGTTTTCATTAGTGTGTAATCACCAGAAAATAAGAATCGTTTTGTTTTGTCTGTAGTTTTTAGTATCGACAGACGCCATGGGTCATCTTCCAAAAGGAAATTCATTCAGAATTGTGACTAATTTCTTGAAGCTACAATAGAAATGTCATCATTCACGGCTGTTTAGTCTTCGGTTGTGTAAGATAGTGAGAGAATATACAAAACTAATTCTAAAGTGACCTCTTGAAATATTTTATCTGACACAATCATGCTGACCACATCTTTGAAGACTATACTTTGAAATGCGGGCTTGGTATAATAATATTTAATTCATGAAATGATTCTACGATAAATGTGCTGCTTTCTTCACATGTGCGCTTGAATGTTTGTGCAGAAAAAAAGAAGCCACTTTTTTCAGACATGTCTGGACATCAGAATCAACTTTATTGCCCAAGTATGCGTACGCATTCAAGGAATTCAGCTCCATCTTGTCATTGCTCCCTCTCCTTACACGGAAATAGATAACAGCTGCAAATAAAGTTAAATAAATCCACTTATTTGACTATGAGAACCTCATCCAGGATTCTTTAACGGCATTTCTAAATGCTGGCACAAAGAAAGCAGAAAAGCAAAATAACGTTTCTAGCTGATAAAAATAAGAGGAAAACTTTTGAAACCAGCAGACTTTCACATTGATGTAACAGAAAAGCAGAACAGATTAATGTGGAAAACACAGCGGGTGTTGGTCCCTCGCTTCCTTGAGCAACAGGGAGGATCTTTGCAAAACGTCTGTTGCAAAGAAATGATGAGAGCCGAGCAGGTCGGCGATGAGCTGAACTCAGAAACATAATACGAGACGTGGATGTGGAAAAAACATCTCATTCCTTGACCTCACTGCTACTTGGGACGTTTGCTCTCTCGTGGTTTCTTTTCTTTCAGCAGTTTTTTTTAGAAGTTCTCCTTGTTGAAGATGAACTTGACGTCGGCCTCTGAGTGGGACAGACACTGTTTCTCCAGAGATTTCCCAAGCTGAGGCGGACCGCACAGGAAGACTCCCACTTTAGATCTGCGGGACGCGAAAATACAAGTTATTCTTGTGATTATTATCTCCATCTCTGTAAAGACACTTAAATATGTGTAGGCTCCACTACTCTAAAGCTAAACTTATATACCCAAATGGATCCTGAAAATAGATGTTGCTATTTTCAGGGGTCCCAGTCGAGTTTCCAAACCCACGTGCAGGTTCCTCTTCCCTCTTGGCACGTAGGAGGATACTACTGTCGTGGAAATAATCATCTGGCCCTCCATCAGCTTCCTCCTGGTTGGAGGACTTAATGTTTTTTTTATTAAACCTGAGAAAATCAAGTTCACACTAAACTTTGGTCTTATATTTCACAAACACTTAGATGTAGATGCATCTTTTTCACATTTTTCGCAAGTTTTGCGGGCACGTGCTTGCAGGGGCAGCGGAGGCGAGGAGTATTCAGTTGGTTTGCAATGCAAACAAGTCCTACAAATGCTTTAATGTCACAAGGAAGTTTTTATCCTCGCCAGCGCCCCGGATACATTTACTGTTTGTTTACTGTTATCTGATGGTCGTGTGGTTTGCCGCTGGCTGTGCAACAAATTGTTCTTCAGCGATGACATGTTGTTACTTAGCGTTTCCCGAAGTAATCCATCGGTCACAACCCACAATGGATTGATGGAAATCATTTGTCCATTAGCAGTTGGAGAGGGTGTGTGTGTGTACAGTGCGTAACAGCGTGACAAATGGCCTCACCTCGGGTGCTTTGTCGCAATATTGGTGAACTCATTGTCCCAGTTAGGTTTCCCATAAAGAGTCTTCTGTTTGAGTCCTGTGATTGGGTCGTTCTCCGCCTCGTGGTGAACACGGAAGTGAGCCGCCTGACAAAAGAAGAGACCATGTGTTTTCTGAAGGGTTTTGGGAGAACGTTTACAAATCTGTCATTGTTCAGGTAGAAGACCTCATGACTAAGGGTGTCTAATTTCCTCAACGTGATCTGTTTGCACCCGAAGTCAAAGATTTTTATGATTCTTTAACTCGATGAAGAATCAGGCATCAGGTCACAAGCCTAAACGGTTGGGAAATGTATATAATACAGAATAAGAGGAGGATAAAATGGAAATACTCGAGTACAGCAATAAGTCTGATTCTGTTGTATCCCGCGACCCCTGTCGTACCTCGGTATCCTTCCAGCGGGTGAGGTAGATGTTGTAGCTGAGGAAGTCAGTCATTTCCTTCTCCGCCATCTGATTCTCCAGAGACTGCAGCAAGTCTGCGAACCACTCGAAGGCCTGCGTCTCAGGGCACAGCCAGTAGAAGTAGATCTGGGGAGGAGAGCAACAGCCAAGAACTTGAAAATATATTTTATATAACAACCTCTGCTGAGTACTGGTCAAAAGTAAGTAGACGTGGATGTTAAAATGAACATTTCTAACCCTTAAAAGTGCCACAATATAGTAAGCTAGATACAGTCTGAGTGATATGACTAAAAGGCTAGTAAGTGGACCTTGAGTTGCTTTGCCAAAGTCTTCTTCTTCCCTCACCTTCTTGGTGAACACGTCCTGGTTGTTCTGGATGCGTTTGTACCACACAGACTTGAGGATGGAGGCGAAAGGAGTCACGCCGATTCCCGCGCCCACCAGCATCACCACCTCGTAACCGAACACGTCTTCGCTGGCTGTGCCAAACGGGCCGTCTATGGCTATCCTGAGAAGAGAGCGAAGAAGAGATTTCAAAAGATATTACTGAGATCTACGGCGCAAACGTTTTCTAAACGTCCCCACATCTGTATTGGTGTCCTCCTACGAGTAATGCAAAGAAACCGGGTGAGCAGGAAAGAGTGTTACTTTTACTTTAATAAAGGACTTGAGCACTTCTTCCATCACTGGGATCAGGATGAGGCAAACCTCTCAATTATTTAAAGGTTTAGCATGAAATTTGAAGACTTTTGGACCGACTTTAAATATTGTATACATATTTTTCTTAAAGCTGTACGCAAAAGATCTGTCTTGGGGCTGTTTGGGGGCATTTATAAGACTTTATTCTAATTGAATTTCAACTGAGGATCAAGTCCACTCCCATCACAACTCACAAAAATTTGAAATGAATGAAATGCATGCTATTCAAATTTCCCAGAAATATCTCTTTGGTGCCATGAATGTTCAAACTCTTCATGGTTGTGATGTGCTTATTTCTTTGGCTGTTTGTGCTTCTGTTCGACTTGCATAAACAAACAAGACCACCTACTTCTCTAAAGTTATTCATGCTACCTACCACTGTGTCAGATTCAGAGAGGCGGGTTATCCACAGGGTGCCACAATCATACAAAATTGTAGCTTGTAGCTGCTTTAACAGTCCCGCAATCCCGGTAAAAACACCATTGATATATTATCATATATGATGTTATCAGATTGCTTATAATTCTCTTCAGATCATGAAGCATATCTTCAACCTGGTTGTTGTCCTATAAGCCTGGAGGTAATTTCATCAGAAGCAGGAGCTGCAGTAAATAAAAGCCTCTCTTGTTCATTCATGAAAGAGTGAAGCATTCATTCACTCGTCTGAAGCGAACAGAAAAATGCTCCGGCTTGCTCAGCAGGACCACTCCGGGACCTAATTTGACATCTCTACAATACAACAATCTCTGCCTCTCTGCTGGCTCCTGAAATGGAAGAAAATTACAAAAACCAACAACAGATCACTACAGGCAGCAAATGTGTCCCCCCCATTGCTGGCTTTTCAAAGGAAAGTACAGGGCGTAATTAAATGTAATCACGAGCAATTTCAGGTGCACTTATCCCTGCTGTCATACTTGGGCAGTTTCCAGGCCTCCTGAGGTTGAGTTGGGTCTCCAACGCAGGCTTCGTACAGCGCCTGTGTCCAGTCCCCCACGATACGAATGTGGGCACTGAAGTAGTCCTCCTCGGGTGCAGAGGTTAAGGTGAAGGGGTGCCACTCCAGCCTGGAAACCGATGGACATTGAATGAAGACGTACTGACCCACCTCCATATGGAAACCTTTCTTCTTCATCTGCAGCTCCAGGGTCTTGGAGGGGTGCATCACCACCTGAAGCACAGGTATGCGGTTAGTAAGTTATCCTGTAATATACCAAATCTGGTGTAATCAGGAAGCTTCATCAGGTGGCTATATACAACAAGATTTGTTCTTCTAAGAAAGCAAGAAAGACATGACATTTGTCGGACCATGGTGGAGGTTTCTGCCACATTTCATTAAAATCTGACAAGTAGTTTTGGAGATTGGAGACTGTCAAACATACAGGATAGAGAAGATATCCTAGATGACTCTTTACATCTCTTTTACTTTATCGCATTCGCACCTTGGTGATGACCACTTTCTGGTGGGATCGATAGAGGCGGACGAACCTCTCGCACACATAAAGGATCATCGGGCCTACCACCCACTTCCACGTCTGGAGAAAAGAGACAAATTGGACAATGTGGGGTGATACTACTGCAAATACAGGTTAAAAGGTGTATTTTTGGTTTCAAACAGTGAAACATGAAAGAAACATTTTCCACGAACACCCTGCGGCCTTGAGTAGCTCACCCCTGGTGGGTTTCCAGCAAACTCTGGCACAGCACAGTTGGTCCCGTTATTTCCCCACTCTTCAAACTGGGAGGCACAAAAGTCGGGTTTGTTGGTCTTCAGGCTAGCAGCCGTCTGTCCTCGCACAATCCGTCTGCAACCAGTGAACAACAACAGAATTCTTAGTGCTTGTAGTTTATATCTGATATGAAACTGTATATATCCAAAGCAGTAGTGTAGACAACAACCTCTTAAGACAAGGCCAAGTCAAAACAGGGAATCAAGACTCTCAAAGTCTTTTTGCATTTGCCATTTCCCCCCAAGACAAGTCAAAGTCCAAACACCAGAAAAACCTGAAAAAATCCAAAGTAGCTACCTTAATTCTGAAAACCTGTTCTATCTGTATGTTGTGTCTTCTCACCCGTAGCCGTGGAACACCAGTCCGATGAAGAAGATGACAAAAAGATGGTGGGTGTACCAGAACACCTCAAAGTAGGACCTGCGGATGACCTCCATGGACGACGTGATGATGAGGATGAGAGCTAACGTGATGGCCACGCCCGTCAGCCCGGCGATGGTGGTAAACATGACGATGGTAGGGTTCTGCATCATAATCACAGTTAAAAACTGTAGTTTAGGATTAGTCATTGCGTTGGCCATGGTCACAAGGTTGTCACCTTTAAACGGCGTCTCACTTGGTTCCACTTGAATCACACTTATTGGCTAACTTCCCTCATCTGCCAAATGTCTGTTTCGTCATAGTTCCCCTATTTTTGGTAAGTTATTACATTTTGAAGAAAATGTGTGTACTTGCAGCTGAAATCTTGATTTGTCACATTTGAACTACTGAAAGAAGTTGAAGCGGCAATGGAAACTAGATCGAGAGGCTGCAAGCACTGAATTAAGTTGAAGCGTCCACTGACATGAGTGAGGTCTCACGATCAGTCGAAGTTCAAGAACTGAAGGAAGGTGTAATTGAAAGTGTAAATGATAAATTAACCTAAATTGGAAGTTGAAGTGGAAGAAATTCATATATTTAAGTGTATAAACTGAAAGGAGTTGCGTCAATTGAAGTGTAATCACCGAAAGCAAATGAACTATCTAACGAACATGCTGAAAGGAATGGAAGATTCATCTTAAGTTGAAGCGCTGAAGGCAATTTAAATAGTCAAGGTGCTGAAGTACTGATTGAAGTGCAAGCACTCGGTGAAGTTGAAGTGTCTGCTGAAATGAAAGACCTGAAAGGGAAACAGTGATAACAGCATAACGTATAAGAAGACTGATGTATCAGTTGAAGTGTTATCACCGAAAGCAGTTAAAGAATGAGAGATGTAAGCAGTGGAGGTGTCTGTCGATGTCTAAGTGCTGAAAGAAGTTGGGATGTCGACACATTTTAAATAACAAGAGGAGGTGAACTGACTAGGGGTGAAAGCATTGAAGTGCCCATCGAGGAGTAAGAGGAGAAAGCAACTGAAATCAGGTCATGTCAAGAGTAAGTCATGAATAAATTGATAAAGTCATTATTCGGTTTGAAACCTTAAACACAATAACAGCGTGAATTAGGGAAATGTAGTTTAAAGTCTTTGAGTAAACAACCCGAACGAAGCAACTGACCTTACCCAACAGCTGAAATATTGAAATAAATGGGCGTCAATGGTCAAGACAAAAAGGGGGAAGTGTTTTTTTAAAGTAGTTATTTAGGTAGTATTTTAAGATTAGGGAGAGAAGTTGCTGTAAACAAAAGGCTAGAAAAGTGTGTTTTTGACCTCAGATTTATAATATTTCAGAATTTGCTGCAGAGAGCATCTTCAACATATAGACAGAACAATGAGCAATGACGAATCGCAGCAAGAGAAATGAACCCTAACGACATTTGATAGAAGTCTTCAACGTATACAGTAGGTCTTAAAAACTGTGAATCATTAAATATTTCATGAGGACGTCAGGAGAAGCTGCATCTTTTTCATAGTTTTGTGGTTTATGCCAAGAAGTGGGGCTGAAAAGAGGAAGTTTTGTCAAATGACAAAATATCTGAAGACAACAAAAGAAATCTGTGGTAAGACGTTTTGCAATTAGGTAGACTGAATTTCACAGAATTTACGCAAGAACCTTCCAACGCAAAGCAAACGCGGCTGCCCCTTTTTATTTGTCTACAACACACTGAAACTAATGATGAACACGAACTCACCGTCTCGTTTGACCTGATGGGGTTCAGGAAGGAGGCGTTGTCCCCTGTGCCGATTTCAGACAGGATGAAGGGCAGAAGGCTGCTGTTGCGATTCAGCTGCGCGTCCATGAAAAACTCAAAATTAAACAAGTGTGCAACAATGTGCACAGCTGCGAGAAGGTAGAAGGACATCATTTAATAAAATAATACTCCCCATTCCTATCTATTTTCTCCCTCTCATTAAAAATAATATGCAGTGACAACATTTCTTTGTATTGCCATTGCCAATAACATACAACTTCATCTGTAAGATCAAGAACCACGAGCACAGGAAGAAAGAAAACTCAGATATAACCTTGTTTTGGGTCTTTTAAGCCAATAAATCTAAATCATTCTCTGACTTGTGTTTTTTTTTGGCTGTCTACATCTTCAGCCAAAATAATACCTGTGTGGAAGGCGATCATGTAAGCCACCAGTTTGTGAAAGGTGAGGTTTCGATCTAGTTGGCGAGCTGCTGTGCGGCTGCAGTACTGAATACAAACAAGAGAAACAGATACAGCAACGTTAGAGCAATGAGCAATGACAAATAAACCCTAACGACATTTGATAGCAGATAAATTCAGTCATAAAATATAAGTAATTGCCTTCGTTTGAAGGTTTTTTATTATTCTTTGGAGTACATCTTCAGTTTTTATGGATACCTGGATGGAGCCACGAAGGAAGGACAGGAGGTTTCGGCAAACTGGCAACAAAATGAGCATACAGTTGAAGTTGAGGGCGGCGGCGGGAGCTCTGGCCCAGGACAGAGCTTGCTGATGGGTTAAAGAAAGGGGGGAAAATGTAATCAGATTATTATTATTATCAGAGCTCATTTTGAAACTAATACGTAGACTGGTTGAGTTTGACCTCACAGTGACAGTTTGAATATGTAAGTTCACCACAAACTGACATTTGAAGCAAAGAAGAACTAAAACTAAAAATGGAAACAACTTCACAACAAATCAGGCAGTGAGTTAGTTTCATTTGTGTATTTACGCCACATGGTACTCTCTAGCCTCAGGTTTAAGGAAGTTCATGGCTGCCAAAATGAAAATTTTGGCTCTAGTTTTAGCGTTCCACTTCTGCATTTGAATTCGGGCCAACTTGAGCCAATTTAATGGATGAATTTAATGAAATGAAGTCACTTTTCTAATTTCAAAATAAATGAGAGCTGCCATACGTCACTCTCCTGTCCTCAGAGTAACCATACCCTGCCTGAAAATAATGTAAAATTGCCTCAGGGCACCATGCTTAAAAGCTGCACATCAAACAGTAAATGATTTCCTTTATTTATATAAGAGCAAAGGTCAGTAACAGAACAAATCTGTGACTTCACAGTCTAAACGATGATGTAACTAGTTTTTTATATGGCCCTACCATAAAATACTTTTTGAAGTTGCTTAATAAACACAAATGGCACAGACAGTGGTTCCACTTCAAAGGGATGCGATTAGATTACAGTAACATCACACTGGATGAAAATAAAGTGTCTTAACGAGAAAATGTGACATGATGTTGGAAATTACCTGGAAATTCAATAAGACAAACTGTTGTAACTGTTTGTCTGACTGGTCGGAGGCTTTGGGTATCTTATAGTGAAAAAGCAATGCGGTATTTTTATTTTACGCTAATAAATTGGCAAAAATCTTTGAATTTGAATTTGTTTTTGGTGCATAACAAACATATAAAATAAAATAAAATAAAAATCAAGTCCTAAAAGATATAAAAAAACAGATTTTCCATTTTAATTTAGTCAGGAATTAATTGAAAGTATTTAATATGTAACACAAATGCTTTAATCTCAACCCTTATCTCAACATAAACTCCCTTTTTTATCCCTGCAAAACACGACAAGCAGCACCGCCGGACACTGCTTCTCATCGTTCTACATTTATGATGAGATTTAAATACATAAATCACATAAGAAATAAGCACACGCCGATAGTGAGCGGCTCCGTGTTTCACTTCTGCAAGCAGCTAAGCAGCCGGGCGGTATTGACTCAGTGTATCATGAAGCCAGCTGTGACCGCAGAGCAAACCCCACCACAGACGTACTTCCCTTTACTACAAGGCAGAGGGATTGTAAATAGAAGGTGGTGCAGATAAGGTGTTATCTGTGCAGGTGTGGAAGTGGCACCGTGTTACAGTAAATATGGGTTAATTTGTTCTAATGATGCATGGACTGACAGCATGTTTACCGTTGTACTTTCATTGTTTGTCTCAGAAACAGAAGTTCCCCACATTACATCATGGTGTGATGAATCTTTAAGAGTCAGTCATGAAACAAATCATGAGATCAGAACCAATCTTAACCTTAAACATGAGCACCTGAGTGGTGATTATGATATTAGGAGGATTTCTGACAGCTAAGATATATTTCCCAGACGGTGAAAACAAACTGAAGAAGATAAAGAAGAAGAAGAGTGGGTGGGTGGGCTGCAGTGTGAATTATTAAAGCGCTTTAATTTAGAGGAACTGAAAAAGGCTGCGTCCTGTTTGACTTGTTTCATTATATATAGGTGGTCTAAAAGTAGGTGTGCAATTATTTTAATATTTGTTACTTTAAGAAACAAGAAACAGAAACTGGAAATTCCAACCATCATGTGTCACTATGGACACTTTTGTCATTAAGGACAAAACTGCTCTAAAAACTTACAACTTAAAACTACCAAACATTTGAATCCTTTAAATGCCAGTTTGATTACTTGATGTTATTTATGGGAAAAAAGGGTTAAGACCCTCAAAATGATTGGATGTTTCATAGCAGTTTTTAGTAAATTAAACTGACGCACGTGTGGAAACCTGTGCAGAAAACTCACCCCAAGCAGGACCCTGGTGTAAAACCATCTCTCCGTCAGGAAGGCCATGTAGAAATGCACAAACAAGAAGGCGTTGATGCCCAGCCATACCAGCTGTAACACACATCCAGACACGTGTCATGTTAAATCAAAAGGTTTGACTGATAATTCCAAAGAATTGATAACGCATGAATAAAATATGTTACATTTACAGTGTCAGGACTGATACCAAAATCATTTTAGAGACAAACACAAAGAGCTCATATCCTTGACCTGAAATACAGTTTACATTTTCGAATTTTAAATATTATACGTAATGGATTTTTGGATAAAGGACCAATATTTTCTAGACATAGTGTCAGACCTGTTGTTTTGTTTGAATCATTTTTAAAATACCTGAAATTATTCAGGAGAGTCCAGGAGACTAAAAAGATGTTTTCTCATTTCCTGTATTAACAAACTTGCAGCCGTTGAAATTGAACTTGCAGGTTGGAAACTTTAGATATAGACGAATCTTTTCTCGATTTCTCAAGTTGTACAAGAACTTTGCCTTAACAAGGTAAATTCACATCACACTCAGTACTTCAAACTATTATTAGCTCAAATCGAGGCTGTGCACTGTTAAAATATGTGCTTTTGACATGCAGATTTAACAGTACATAAATGAAAGCAATATATAAAATTAGAGTAAATATACTTACAATAACAAAGATGGAGAGTCCCTCATTGGCAGCAAAGTTGCCCATGGTTAAAAGTGCTTCTGAAAAGGTGTGTGTGAGCCAGAGTGTATTAATGCGATAACAGAGAAGGAAGCAGGAAACAGTGAAGGAGGAGTGAAAAGTGCAGAGGACTGATTACTCATTTATAACCCTCTTTTTAAAAAGCAAATAAGGAAGTTTTTTTTTTTTTTCAGAAGGAAGCTGTGTTGTCTCCAGCAGCTCGGTTTCCTTTCAGTGATTCATTAATCTGACAAGAACCTCATCAAGTCTAGAAACGTATTCCTGTAAATTAAAGTCAGAGCAAACAAAAGGCCAAGAAAGAAACCATGGTAATAAACCTTTAGAAGCAACATTAATAAGAAACACTGGTTCTGTTCCAGTCATTCATATTCAGTACATACAGATGGATCATTTCCTAGCAGGCAAGTCAAAGATATTCAGCTTTAAATGGTATAAAGCAGCTTTGAAAGAGACATATTTCCCTAATAAGCAACTGAAATTATTAACTGCGAATTCAGACATTTGTCCTGTGAATATACACTGTATATCTGACCTTGTTCACTTCAGTCGGAGCCTGTATAACCAACAAATTTAAACATTTATTTCCTGTTTTGATGCAACAGAAACACAGGTCACAGTTTGTCCAACATTTTATTCTTTAAAACATAAACAAACAACTGTTTTTTTTCTGTGACTTTTATTTTAAGGAGCGGAAGCATTGCAGAGTCACAACTCATCCATCGATCAGGCCAATTTGCAGCAAGTGAACCGGAAAGCCTAAATTTAGCAGGTGTACTGCGTGCTTTTGTACTTTTAAAGGGCCGGTGTGTCGGATTTGAGGTCTGTATTTACAGAATATGGCAAAAATTGAATATAAGTCAACAAGAAGGCACCGGACAAGAGTAATAGTAGTAGTCTTTGGCGAGAGCTTGGTGAAAGACCACTGATGTATAGCGACTATTTGACGTGAATGCTGCATTATACATACTTCAAAATTCAAAATACTGCACACCAATCTCAAATACTTTTGATTAACATTGACGTTGTCCACTTCAAACCAGTGAAAACGCCAAATACAGAAATGACTAAAACTGTAAGAAGTAAATGAATTGTCTTACAGTGGTGACGCCCTGCTGCCACAATCCCAGGTTGTTGAGTCCTGGATGTGTTAACGCCAAAACCCAGGTGACTGTTGAGGAGGAAGTTGTTACTCGATGGCAACATTGTGAATTTCAGCAGAGGAAGTGGCAGATTTGTAAACCTGAAGTAAAACAGAAGATTAATTGCCACATGCTTCCTGTTTCCATCTAAACTACAGGAAGAGAAACACCTGAACCAACATCTAAATGTGGCTCACATCAGTAAAATTGTTGCATATAAGTGTATATGTAATAACTGGAGCTGTCAACTTCTGGAGCTTTTACCTGCTGGTATTCAAAGATCCTCAGAGACCCTTGAGACACCTTCAGATGTCTTAAGACAGGTCTACAGGTTGTTGATGGGCTCCCAAGTGGTACTACCAGAAGTACTTCAGGGGCTTTTTAAAGGTTCAGAGGTTGTTGAGAGACTTTCTGAGGACCTAAAGGACCTTTGGGTCCTGTCCAACCTGATTTTCCGGATGACCTGTCATAGGATCTAGTTGTCTTGAGAAGTTTCCGTAGGTCTCAGAGAGGTTCAGTTATGTTTAAGAGGGGATTCACGTTCTCTTGCAGATTTTAGGGACCCTTACAAGAATTAAAGAGTTCTCGCGGTTTCTTTCTTGTAGAGGTTTAACGGGACCTGGGGCTGGATTTACTAAACAAACATAATTCACTAATTATAACGTGAATAATCTGGTAAACATCCCAAAGTGTTAAAGTTAGAATTTAAAAAATGGTAACACAGTTATCAGTGCTGTGGCGCCGATGCTTTCAACTTTCACTCTGGATTATCGTCAATCAGATCGCTGCTGAGGGATTTAACGTCAGCGATTACATCACAACAATTGAGGATTATGTTCACATGTTATTGTTGGATGAAGTAAACTAGAAAATGCTTTCGAGCGAGATCTGCCTGGTGTTCACTGAATTCTATCTTCATAGTTTGTTTTATGTACTGTGTATGTCTTTATTGTAATACTCTTCAGTATCCGGAGATGTGTCTTACACGTACCAACGTAAGATTATTAAAATGACTGATGAGAGATTAGTGTCTGTTAATGCATCAAATCACATAACCAAGAATAGAGAGGCAATGTCTGTGTTTTACTGCCACCTAGCGTGATGAATGTACAAGTATTCAAGTACTGCACAAAACTGAGGATACAAATACTTTTTACCCTCTAAATTTCGGCAAATGAATAAAATAAAGTTTTTTACTGATCCCAGCAATTCAGAAGCAGTCTATTAAGTTATATATATGAAAATAACATGCAGGGTAAAGCACAGTAACTGTTTTGTAACCTCTAAACTAAATGAGATATCACATTGCACACTGGGTTTGGTTTCTATTCAAAGAGGCAAAATCTTTGTTTGTTTGCTCGATATATGAATATAATTATAAATGATAAATGCACTGAAGTAAATTAAATATAAAAAATCTGTATATCTTACTTACAGTGCTGAGTTTCAATAAATAAATATCTCCACAGGTGTTGCAGGTGTTCATAGGAAAAAAAAACAGATTTTTACTTCCATCACGACACATTTTCTTTTATTCTGTTATAAAAGCGGTGACAGTTATCGGGGTTTAAAGCTGCAGAGCTGATGCTTTCAATTTTCAATTTGGATCACTGCTGATTCTGCAGAGGGACTTAACGTCAGTGATTACATCACAGCAGTCAAGGTTTAAATGGCGAACATTATGCTACATGCACCACAAGTGAAATTACTGCCTTTGATACGTATGTGTCAGGATATATATATTTTATTTATAATTTTTTGATTGCAAAACACATTAAAATATAACATTAATGGACTTTGGGCTCTGTGGGGGCAACAGTTCTGGCCTCAAATCATCCATTAACTCCTGATAATGGACACCTTGTTGGGCATTATCCATCACTTATTTTATAGCACAAAGAAAATAACCAATGATCTGAGGACAATTACATTCATTTTGTGAGCACATTTGTTTGTCCGTGTTAAGTATATTTTGTAGAAATGTGTTTTCGGCCAGATGCTTGTGGAAGTGAGCGGGGTAAATGCATAATATAGACTGAACAAGTTGCAGAGTGACAAACACCAGATGTGACAGAATGAGCCCAACACTGAAGAGTATTATAGTAGTAGTAGTATTTGTATTTGACGTTCTGTAACTATAGACCTTTTTATTCTTTCATTTCTCTTTTCTTCTGTTCTTCTGTTCTTCTCCAAACAAAGAAGTGCTACTTACTCTTTAACTATTTAAATCCACATGGAGAAACTCAAAAGAAGGACATGCATAAACTTCAGTAACTTTGCTGAAGACTGATCCACACTCTTTCTTTACTTTACTAAAATGAGACGAGACTTACAATCTTAATGCATTTATGTGCATAAATTCTAGTTCCTGACCCCATTAATTCAACTAAATTCAATGCCGAATCATAACCAAAGTTATTTAATGACACTTTCCGTATCTATCTGTCTATCTGTCTATCTGTCTATCTGTCTAGGGTAGCTCAAGTCCCATTTGTTGATCTTTCTTGTACGTGTTTCCTTTAACGTGGTTAAGGGCTATCTGTTGGGACATCTTGGGAGAGGGGCCTCTCATTTCCTCTCATTTCCTCTGTCCCTCTCTTACACAACAATTATAATGTTGTTAACTTTGACTGCATGTTTTGGGGGCATAATCTCCACAGTATATAAGGGCTTGCCCCGCTTAGTTTGAGAGAGTTCTCGTTATCCGGCTGGAGGCTCTCCAAGTAACGTTTTACTTGATTACGATACTGAACTTATTGTAATAAATTTGTTATACAACGAATCTATCTATCTATCTATCTATCTATCTATCTATCTATCTATCTACCTGATTTTGATTGATTGTTGATTCGATGATTTGATTTATTGATTTTAACAGACAGAATCCAAAATAATTAGACATATTGCCAGTGTGTGACAATCTCTTAAATCATTAATAATAATAATAATAGTAATAAAAAGCCAAATGTCAAACTATGGTGCATTCTGAACAGGCATCGGCTGTTTTTATGACCGCTAAATCACACAAATTATGGGTAATTCTCCAGCCTAAACGACCTCTCTGCAGGACGTAGGAATTCTGTCCATATTTTGTGGATTTTCCAAGAAACATGCAGCATGGTTGCATGAATTCTCAGCTGATCCACAGCGTTTCATAGTTGATTTCACATAAAAATGCCCTTGGGAATAATCCTGTGAAGTACTGTGCGTCATTGATTCTCGTGTCGATCTGCTGCTGCATTCATACTTCAGAATGACAGACCTCGATATTTTCTTTAGCCGTTACAATATGACAGTCACCTCCACCCTGCTGCAGCAGTGAAGCAAACATCTTGTGTAAAGTGTCAGAAGTTAACACATAATGAAGCCCTGCCGCTGGGGGTGAAGGTTAAGTCAACACTCACATGGTATGTAATTTCGACGAAAGGCCCTTCTAGTGATTTTCCCTCCTAATCTGGGGGAAGGGGATTAGATTAAATCTGTTGCATAGTGACCGTGACATCACCACCGACCCGTTTCACAATGCACAGTCACAACAAGCTGCCAACTGAAAACGCCGCAGCTCAGACAACCAGAGCAGAAAGTTTCTGGTCTTTGTGGTGAGTCATTTTCACCACCGAGAAATTACCCAGTTTGTCCTCTTTGAATAAAAATAAATAAATCTATTGATAGTTAATTAACTAAGGTGGATGTAAACAGGAGGAGAAGAACTTAAATTCTGGTAAAATAACGGTTCACTTCATTTCTGGTGCTAAGTCTGAATATAGTGTTTTAGTTTTATATTCACTGAATGCTGGAAAATATATTGACTTTAAGAATAACAGTCTGTAATGTTTCTATATTATATTTGAACTTCAGAATAACAGTCTGTAATGTTTCTATATTATATTTGAACTTCATGATAATGTTTTTGCAAATTAAGGTAAGACACTACTTAAGCAATGCTTATTTCTGGTACTGTAGGTGGACCTTTAAACAGAATGTAAAGGCCCTCAGTGCTACTCTTGAACTGCTACACAAAAAGAAAATAATAAAAACTTGTAGCAAAAGACAGACAAGAGATGAAATCACAGCGTTCAGAAAAGAGATCAGAGAAAGACTGATCGACTTTGTGCACGGCGAAGAGGGATTTTAAATACCGACTTGAACAAGGTCATCTTTAAATTGTGATCAACGCTGATTGTTATAAACATTAGGATTATACTGGGCTGCAGATGTTTTAACTCTTATAGAGAGTGTGTGTGTGTGTATTCTGTCCTTTGCATATCTCGTGTACTTCCCTTATCTAGCACGTGTTTGCTGAAGCTGGCAGGAAAAGGTAATTAAAAATTGTTCAAGGGCAAGAGAGACAGGTTAAGGGAAGTGTCATATTGGACAAGAAACCAAAAAAGGAAATTGTTAGTGGGAAGATGTCCGAGACAGCCCATTTTGAGAAAATTGTATAAGAACCAACTGATAATGCTCCTCAGGGAGCCTTTTCTCTGTAACCCCTCTTGTGTGTTGCACTGTTAAACGCTCCTTCTTGTACAAGAATAATAAATTCAACCTAAACTTTGAAACTTTGAATCCAGTCCTCCTTATTCAAGGGTCCTTCCTTAAAAAAATCCCGTAACACTGATGCCAATTCAAAGCTAGAGGAGGTCCATTATCAGCTGCAAGTGCTTCCCGAGCTCGACCACAAAGGAGCGCGGACAGCACATTCAGAAATCACAGAGGATCTCAACGGCGCCAGAAAATCCTAAAGCCAACATCATAGAGGGCCAAAATAATGAGCGGCCTGGCTCAGGCAATGGGGAACTGGAGATGCAACACCAGGGGACAGTGAGAAAATTCCTGGAACAGTTGGTCACTGAACTTTAGGGGGTGGCTGTCGTCCAAATTTCTAAAGTTTCGGTCTCTGATTTATATCTCTAATTCTTTATTGTGAAATTGTTCTTCAAAACATATTCATGCCATCCAATAATGTTGATGAGAAGCCTGACCTCAAAACAGCTTCTCAAAATTTTAGTTTAAGGATATTTTATTGATTTAATATACTAGACTATCCTTTTGATTAATCATGGCATTATCTCTGGATTAACAATAAATTGTATAAATGTATGACTGCTCCGTATTAAAATGTATAAACAAACAGTAAAAAAAAAATATACATATTGGACATCATCTGTAAAATTTGCCAAAACAGGATCTTGACAAGTCCCAAAGAAGAAGAAAGATCCTACCTGAAGTCCAAATATGACACCCTGTCTTCAGTGCTTCAACTGCTCCAGAAGCAGGAACTGGAGGAGAAACTTCAAGTCCAAACGAGAATAAATCGGGATTTGAAACTCTTTATTGAGCAAAGTCATCGTCAGCATGCTGAGTTTCAGCTGGACTTGGAGCAGAAGAGCCACCAGGCCCTCAGGCGTGAGCTGAAGGAGGTCCAGCTAAAATCTATCTATTAATGAGGTAACTGCCATCAGTATTGATCTCAGGAACAAGCTGGAGGAAGCTCGTAAACAGCTCCAGGCGCAGAGGCTCCTGCTGAACCATCGAGCCAGAAGGGGCAGGGTGGTGACGCCAGTGAAGGATCCGCTTCTTGTGGAGGAGCTTGTGGAGAACGCAGTCGCTGAGGTTTGGGACATCCAAGAGTTAAAGCTTACACAGCAGAAAAGAGAGATTGCCTCCCTTGAGGCTGATGTGAAGTTGGCCAAAGATAGCCTGGAATTCCAACGTGAAGCAGAAAGAGATCACCTGGAAGTGGTTGAGCGGTTGTGGTCAGTGAGGTGCAAGGACCTGAAGATCAGGATAAAAGAACTGGAGGAACAGAAGAGACCCAGAAGAAAGAACTGATCTCCCCGAACGTTTGCATGCAACTCTGGACAAGCTGCAGGTGAGTACACACCGACTTTTTTTGTGGTTTTCCTGCAAGATGTTTCTGTACAGAAGCACTCCCCCAAAAAAACAACCAAAAATACAAAACCAACTTTTAGTTTTCACTCTAACCAATCTCACTCTTTACCCCCAGACCAAACCAGCCCAACCAACAACGACCAACAAGGCAAACAAGTAACATCTTCCCGTGTTCTTGTGGGTTTTCTCCGGAGTCTTGGGTTCTTCCACCTCAAAGAACCCCCCACCAAGAAAAAACAATAAAACAACAACATAAAGTCATAAATCAATTTTATTCTCTAAACTTTTCCTCATGTTTTTGAGGCCTTAAGACTTGAGATTTATCTGCTGACCCTTTGGAGGGTCTGTTTTGGAAACCACAGGTTCATAGTTTAAGCAGCTCCTGCAGTAAAATGCTGCTCTAACGTTGATGCATCAGTATTTTACTGCAGCGTATGAGTACATGACATTAATCTGTCCGACTCTGTATGTCATCACTGTCTCCTCGCTTCACTCCACACATATATGGGATGGGGATTCTTCTCTGCAGCGTCTATGCAGCGTTACAAAATGCATGAATGATGCATGAGCTCTTTCCTGCATGATGGGGATGTATATTAATATCATTGCAGATGTGTTTTTGTACGTACAAGAGAGTGTGTCGGTGAGTAGGCACGGTACCACACAGCCTGAAGAGGTTAGTATAATCTCACTGAAATATTGACATCCGTAATTCCAAAGGAAACACATTAACCAATGATATTTGTTATGTAGTCTAATTTTCTCAACCTTATTACTACCCTACAGCTTATTAAACGTGGTTTCTAGTGGTGGCAGCCAAAAGAGTTGACCGCAATCTTGGCACAAATTCAAACAACGTCTTTAAATCTACAGTACCGTACTTAACAGATATGATTTTTAGAGTAATTTATCCCAAATTACTACCAGAACCATTTGGAAATCCTTCTGCTGGAGGCCCAGAGGTCCAGACTTATACAGTGGGGCGATCGTTCCTTTGCCGTCGCTGCTCCCAGACTATGGAACAATCTGCCCGCCGACATTCGCACCACTAGTGATCTCAGCCTTTTTAAATCAAAACTTAAGACTCACTTTTTTAGATTGGCGTTTTATTCTGACTAGGTACACACGTTTTTTTTGTTTTTTTTAAATTGTATTTTCATTTGACTGTATTTATCTATCTTTGTACCTGTTATGGCTTTGTCGTAAAGCACTTTGGGTACCATCCTGCTATTGTAAAGGGCTATACAAATAAACTTGATTTAATTTGATTTAAATTAGTTATTACTGCTGCAATAAACATCAGAGTCTCAATCCAAACAAAAACCACAGTAACCACAGCAATAAGGCATTTTTTGTGCTGCAGAATGTCCGAATATCAGATCACTTTCTACCGAAAACCAGGAATCCATCATGCGTATGTTTGATATTTTCTGTTCAGATGCATCACACACGGATACGGGCATTTTTTCTTTATGTTTTTAGCCCTCCTAGTCCAGACTAAAATAGATCAGCAGACAGACTGTCTGGTTTCCCAGACAATATACTCTATTGACTTCTTTGTTGATGATTTTAAAGCATTATGGCAATGCGTTATATGTATTATATTCGGTTCCTGACATATTCTGTAAGTAATCCTACAGACAAGGCCTAGTGTGTAGGATTTAGTCCATTAATCCACCTATATAAAGCCTAATCTCCGCTGACATTTCATTTTCATGACGTCGGGGTTTCATTTCTTTAAAAGTTGAATCTGGCTCGTCTTCTTTTGCAGCGACGCTGCAACCAAGATGCTCTACCCTCACCCGAATGAACGGAAAACGCGAAGTGTGATAAGCGTGAAAGAGGACCCACGCCATTGTAGATCTAAAAGGCGAATCGGCAAATGTTAACATTCAAAAACTGAAATTTAAACTGTCTTGTGCTCTACGGTGTTACTTCTTTTACCGTCCACCACGTGCATTGAAACATTCGTGTGCTGTAGTGTTATTTGATGTGTAAACACAGGTTTATAGTGCAACCACAGGTGCTTTAGGATGCAGCTCCCCATCACTGATATGTTCTGCTCATAGGAAACTGCTTTCAAACACACACACCGCCTCTGCTCGCTCTTCCTTTACATCAGCTTGCATTTAGCCGCCTCGTCGCCTTCGCGGTTGTGTCGCAGGATCTGGAATGAATCATTCATTCAGAGCATGATGCACTCCGGCTAATTTGAGTCATGCCTCGTGGCTCCGGGGGCCTTGAGCAAGTCATGCTGTTCTCATTGGTTAAACATCAGTGAAGAGACAGTAAACGAACAGTCGAGGCCTCCCAGCATGGACTAAACAAGCTGCATCAACTCTGTGTCAGACTGATCTGGAGTAACTGCTTCACACATTCATCCTGCGATTAGAAGTAGAAAGTAGAAGACCAAAATACATTTTCAATAAGACATCATTGAGCCTCAAATTCAATTTGACCTCGAAAAACCACATGATGATCTCTGCAAATTAAGAATGATGAAGGTCCTGTGACGTGACTGAAAGCCCTGGGGTCTGCTCTCTCAGCTAGTGCTACCATGACAACAAGAACGGTTATTGAAACCCATTGAATATAAATTTTACTTTAAATGTGACTTCATTTCATACTAATCAATTCATTATGGGGAATTTTGGTGTTCATATTCCAGGTTATATGGGTTGGACAGTCTCAAAGCCTTCTGGGAACTGTAGTCATTGAATAGTTATGTTATCTACCTCATAAAATAAAAATGTGATGATTCGAAAAAAACACTGGGATGCCACGTTTAATTGAAAACAGAACAAAGGCAACTGAGACACTTTATTGTTTTTCTGGAAAATAATACGCCCATTTTGAATTTGATGCCAGCAACACGTTTGACAAAAAAAAGTTGGCAGAAGGTCAACAAAGGACACTAAATGAAAAACAGCTGGTGGAACATCTCACAGTGAATGAGAGCATCCAGAGAAAGACGGCGCTGTACAATGTCAAATTGTAAAGAATCTGTGGATTCGTCTACAAATCATAAGATCATTAAAAGATTTAGAGAAACACGAACCATGTGCTCAGTGGTGCATTAAGCCAATTTGATTTGCGGCCATAAAGTTACTCGGATCTTCTGTATATGCTTCAGCACTGTGTCTTCCACCGGCTGAACTTCCAACCTCCAGTTGCCCCTGATTTAACTATTCTCCAAGAAAGATGAGCTGGGCTACTGAAAACCTTCACACACATCTTAGAGACTTTCCAAATGTTATTGGACCAGATCGAGTTCAGACAGGGACGATGAAAGCTGTTGGGGAAAACGTCTTCTGGGTCACGTGATGCTGCAATTACAGCACAACGCGACTAAGCATAACAGGGTAAAACGTTGTCCACGCTCTTAATCCTGCATAACTTTAAGCCTTAATATAATGTGAACAGGTGAGTTGTATATAAATTCACCCTCAGTACCGTTGTCATGAACGGGGAAATTAGCTACAGAGACCAAAACTGTTTTTTGTACCAGGCTGTAAACATGTTTATTTCTGCTGTGAAACATGGGGACTTATGGAGACTGACTCACTTCTGGAGCCAGCCTCAAGTGGACGTTTGAGGAACTGCACCTCCCACCAGGAGCTCTGTAAGAGAGGAAAATTAGGACAATTCCACGTGCCCCCCCCCCCCCCCCCCCCCAAAAAAAATAGGTAAACACCGGTATAAAATGATTAAACCAGTATATATATTTCAGATATAATAATGAAATGAATTATCTCTTTGTTTTTAAGTGTTTTGGGCAGTAAAAGTTAAATAAAAACGGCCTTTAGCACATTTTTACGGTGGCTTTTAATCTTGCATCAAATAGTGAACCTGTATGCAGACTTGCATGCATGTACAAATCACCAGCAGTGAATATTGTGCTAGTACTAGTACTGAACTACAGCTGCAAGCCTTTAATTAGAGTTATTTAAAGCTTTTGATGGGATAGTTAGGTCCTACAGATGTGGGGACAACAGCTGTGCAGAGTTCGGGGGCCCAATTTGACTTTTTTGTCATGGGGCCCAAAATTCCTGGTGGCGCCCCTGACTCTCACACTGCTTCACAACCAAACTGTGTTATTGTGTTGGTTAGATGTGAAACAACAGGAATTTGCACATTTAAAGAGGAGTTATAGCACCTTGACCTTCATCTGTTTTATTTTTTATTTTTCCAGCCATGCATTTCTTCCTGCAGCCAAAGAGGAGCAGTCCTGGATGGGGAGGCCAAGAGCTGCAGCTGGTGTTTGGCTTGATGACGCGGGACCAGGTGGAGGAAAATCTCCGTACAGAGCAGGAGGAGGAGGAGGAGGAGGAGGGAGCGAGGGGAGGTGCTCGCAGAAATACACAGAGGCAGGCAGTGAACGCAACACTCCGCTGACAGCTCACCGACAAGCGGCGCGGCGGCTCCCTCCCTTCACCGGGGGATTTCCACCCGGACTACCGGCTGCATCGACCGGCTGCCTGGCTGGTCCTGGTCCCGGTGTGGTCCTATATGTTCGAGGAGTTTGTTTTCTTGGTGGTTTCAAAGCAGCAGCAGGCGGATTATTCACTTTAGAGGTAAGACGGGTTCATGTGTTTTAATCCGAGGCCACCGTGCACAGGTGTGCCTCATTAAAAGTTAGTTAATTAAAAACATAAAATAATGCAAAAATCATATAAAAACTCATTAGTTTGTTTTGATTTAAGTTATTTTGATGAGTTAAAATGTCTCAAATTAGCCTGGAAACTTTAAATATCTCGTTATTAAAACTAAAAGTGATGCTGAAGGTCTTTCTGCTCTGTCACGTGTTTTTCATCCTCTTATAATAAAAGAATATCTGTCACACTTAATCCACAATTAATCCAAATAACTCTCTTTGCTCATGTCAAGCAGACAAAATAAAAGCTCAGGCTGTTAAAAATGAAAAACATCACATCATCTGATATGATGCTTATAGCCAGTGTATCTAATTGTCTGTTTATTGTGAAGGGTTGACCTGATTTTGCCAAGAAATATCTCAAAAACCGAAGGGTGCATGAGTCAAAATGCCACTGGAATAAAGTTCCCACGATTAACTACAAAGTGCAGAAGGAAAAATACATTTCTGCTACACTGGATGTTTATTTTCACAAATTTTTCTCCAGGGGAATAATGCATGACCTTAACCCCCTAACATGTAGTCAAAAAACAAAAATAAAACAGTCTGTGATGAGAGGTCACAAGCTAAAAAAAAGTCTCTTTTCATCAACCAGAACATTTCTGCTTTCAGATATGCTCAGTCTGGATTTTCTGGACTATACTCCCCTCCTCGTCCCCTCTCAGTGCATACATGTGCTACAGCAGATAAGAATGCAAAGATGTGCCACACCTAGAACGTGACACAGGACAGACGAACGTGATGTTATTGAGGCGAACATGACTGTTCTTGTCTCTCTGCTGCAGCTGGACCAGAACTCAGATTTTCAAAGCACGGTGTGTTTTGTTTTTCTAAAAGTTGATGCATCATTATTCGACTGCAAACATCATCCATAGTCTCAGACTTTAAAATCCTAAACTAAAACGCATAAATTAGACATTTGTTATTTACTACAGAGACTGTAAATGAAAGACTTTACAGTCTGGAGATGAGTCTTACAAAACAAAGTGTTTACAGTGTGCTCAGGGAACGTGTCTGCACACTACACTGAAAGAGTTCATGTTTAGTTTGTGCGCTGTGGCTGCAAGAAGTGGGTTTTAAATAGATTTGGCAGCCTGAAAGCTTGACAGCTCAGATGGAGGATTAAGTTGTTATGATGAGGACGGCGGCGGCGGCTGTGAAAGATCATTTTTCAGGCGAGATTTTAGGATTTTTGTTTGTTATTTCAGAAAACTGTGACAGCATTTCCTTCCTCTCCACATGACACAGGTGAAAGCTTTCTATCACATGTTGCTATCAAGCGATGAGTGAATCTGACAGATCTCTTTCACCGCAGCATCTTTGGCTGTCACGAGGTTGATGCCGTCCTTTAAGAGGTGGCACACTGGGCTCCAAAATAAGGAAATTGGCAGCAGTTTGACTATTTCAAAGGCAATACTGTGTAGCTCTGCCAGTCTCCCTCTGCATTTAGTGGTAAACAGCTTAGTCAGACTAAACCAGGGCTTCTTGTCGCCTCACAGGTAATCCCCAACTATCTCGTTATCCGGCTTAAGCACTGACACAGAAAAATTTAAAAGCACGCATCAAGATCGAGTTAATAATTTTAACTGTTTTATTTCCCCCCCGTACAGAGAGAACTCAACATCCCTCTGAGCGTTTAATGTGAAACCGAAGCCGCAGGTTTCGAATTAGCAATAATTTAACACAACAAAGACGGAGTACAGCAGCGTTTAACTCTGTCTGCTTGGGATTTAGAAATTACCTTTGGGTCCAAATGTTGTCGTAGAAATGTCTTATCTAAACGTGAGATGAACTTGATGAACCGTGGGACAGAACAGACCCACATGAAGTAAAGTTCAGCACTTGTTGATTTCCTTGCGTCACTTCTGAGTCCCGGCTGTAAAAGTATGAAATCAGAACTGAATGGATCTGGGAAGCTGCAGGGGATTTCTCTGTGCAACATCATTAGTGCTCCTGTCTGCTGTGCACTGGAGTGGAAAATCCATTTAAACTTTTAGTACCATATGGCTAATCATGTGTCATAAGACCTTTTAACATCACATGTTAATTATCTTAGCAGGCCCACAGGAAGCTTGGAGCATCTTGTTTTTCTCTCAGATAATTCAGTTAACTACACGTTAAAGGGCAAGACTGAGAAGACTAAAGCTTTTTACTTTTCTCTGCCTCTACTGTACGTCACAAGTTTTGCAACATGACAAGTTATTATCCTCCAGAGACTCATTTATTCGGAGGTGGGAATTGAACCACCGACCCCACAAAGAACGACCTGAAGTTCCCAAAGTTTAGTTCTCCCTTCATCTGCCAGTGGCAACTTCTTCTCAAATGCATTCACGTGAATTCAAGAAGATGGGAGACAATACTTTATCTGCAACCGGACGTGTTGTAGCTCCGTCATTTTTAATCCATGCTTTGCAAACAATACAACGTCGCCGTTTCCTTTCACTGTCATACCATCAGACTGATTTAGAGGTACCTCCCGGACCTGTGTCGGGACCTCCTAGAAACTTATGAGTGAATCCCTTAAATCCTGCACAGGGAAGTCGGACTCCACCTGCAGCAAACTACTATTTAAAGACAGAACGTACATTTACGTACAGTTAGTTAAAGAATTAGTGACTTAGTAACTCGGGTGAATTACACTAATTTCTAGTCTCTCTCTGGCTGTGTTTATGTTCCTGCATGTCAGCGTGTGTCTGTTAATCAGTTACCGCTCAACGTGAGCATGCAGGATTTTATGATGCTGCAGTGTTTATGTCAAACATAAACCCCACCCCCTGCTGGCCCCTGTGAACGTGTGATCAGGATTGGATTCGCATGCAGCGGCAGCACGTGACTTCTTGTGAATCGAACGCTGCTCTCTGTTCAGATCTGTTTCCCGTGTGACCAGAATGCAGCTACGGAGTTGTATACATCCTCCAGATAAGACTTGTCGCTGCTGGATCTGCACGTAACGGTTGAAGCCGTGGCCACAGAGTCTTTAACTTTAATCCTTAACTTTTGACTTGAATGAGTCGGCATCGGTTCACGATCAGTTAGAAGTGAGCTGACCAGCAGCTGCACCTCCTCTTACTTTCTCCATCCACTGATTTTACTTGTCTCGGATACATTTTGTCGTCTTGTTTTGTTTGTATGTATGAACAATCCAGAACCCGATGGACAGACTACTCACAGTTCACTGAAGCCTGAATCAGACTCCAGCAATTTCATGGATCGTCAGATCAGAACAGTTGATTAACTGTCGATCGATGGAACAACAGTCCAGCTCGCACAGTTTTTTGGCTTTGAAAGACGTCCACAGAAATCCATCACAGACAGCACTGAGGGTGGAAAATGTGCTGCGGTTTTTGAATTTCTGCACAGATTTGGGACTTTACTCCAAAAAAATGTCAAAGCACATCACCGGCTCTACAACACGTTTTGCGCTCGGGGTGATCAGTGGAATGAACGTGGTAATAAATTCAACTGAATGTCATCAACGCAATCTTTCCTCATTGTCGTTAAAGGTCAGAGACTCGCCTGTGGGGACAACAAGCTTTAAATAAGCCTTGTCTCTTATTTCAATATAGCTGCTTTATGAAGGTCTGCACTCTCGAGGTGAACATTTCCCCCCAAGCAGTGTAAGAAAAGTCTGCTCTGAACAGATCAGTGTAGACACTGAAGGAAACGTAAAAACACTGAGATGAGATGAATCTCAGGCGAGTTCTGCGACTTTTCTTCGTGCGATTTCGAAGCAGATCTGTCGACTTTTATTCACATCAGATGTTTTTACTGAAGCGCCTTTTTGATTGGCATTTTTTTACAAATCAATCAACTGTTCAGTACTCTCATAAAGGCTTCGATTGTCTTCTAAAAACTGGAAAATGATGAAAATAAATTAAAGAAGATGGCGCCAATTAGCCACGCTTTATCTTGTGGGTTGATTATCGATTAATTGCCATATTTGAGTGCGCACACCTGTTGCGAGCACGCTCCACGTTGTTGTATAGATTCAGCCTCTGGACCGTCACTAATCTTTTCCAGCGGGGGGCCTTGCTCTTTTCCGGAGGGGGGATTGATCAGCCGCTGACGCGCGGGTCAGGAGGCGGTCGCCACGGCAACAGGTGAATCGAGTGCTGCGATTGGCCGCGAGGATCGGGGCGGCGGTGATGCTGCATTCCTGTATCAGATGCACCTTTTGGAAAAACGTGGCATCACGGTGTTATTCACGGTCGGCTTTCCAGCTACAGCTTGTTGTTTTGTTTTTTTTTGTCTTGCTCTGACAGATATCGTATGTGCACATAACTCAGCACAGCAGATATTATCGAAGCGCCGACACATTTCTCTGATTTTCTTTTGTAATGTCCGAGGCAGTTTCCAGGAGAGACACTTATTAATCTTCTAGAGATTTGCACAGGAAGAATAAAAGTTTCCGATTAAACATTAATTAAATTATTCAGCTTGGTCTAAGTGGAACAGCTCTTTCTTTAATTCCTGTAATTTGTACCAGATTTTAAAATGAAGCCGAGGTTCATTTTCTTCACCAGTTTACTCAGATTTATAATTATTAGATTGATGTTACATGCTTTTACCCATAATGGACATCAGTTTGCTACTTTCTGTGTTCCACTCAGCTCCACCTGATCTACGTTGAGAGTCCTGGTGTGGCCTCTGCACAGGGAAAACACACATTTTATTCCTTTTTGTACTTTTTTTTTTTTAGGCTGTTTTTCCTCCCGTCTGTATTTGAGCATGTTGCTTTTGCTCGAGCGCTGGGTTTACTTGAATTTGGATAACTTTATACACAGAAATTGAACCTCAGCTCAGAGCAGATAAGAGAGTGGTGGACAAGGTCACTCCTGATGGCAACACACTCTGCACACTTTGAACTTTGTGTCGGGATCACAATGTTCATAACAGTCAACGTGTTGTACAGGCAATAAAACAATCAATCAATCAACTGATAATCATAAGTGTAAGGTAATTACCTTTTATCGTTTAAATAATCTTTACAGCTGCAGGAAATACATTTTTTCTTTATTGTCTGAGCACAGAGCAGCTGATCTTTGGCTGCTGATCTCACTCCCTTTTGCAATATTTTAAAATGTGTGTGGGACACTCGCAATGTTTTTTTTGTGCTTAAGTTCAGTTGGCTTCTGGTGCACATTGGGGAAATAATTTGATAAAATAATTTATTAATTTATCATGAAGCTGAATCAGTTTAAGGGGCTCCTGATGCTAATCGAGGGTACATGCACTGAAAGAACGTGGAAGCTGAAATATTATGATCGATCGATGCGCTACATCTAGCTCTGGAGAACTTCCTCTCCTCTCCACTGACACCGTTAATGCCTCCACCTGTCTGAAGCTAAAATTTATTCTTGTCCATTATATCAAGCTACGGGAGTCGATGGAAGTCTCCTGTAGAGTCGCATGAAAGGACGAATGCCAGGACGCAGCTGCAGGAGGATGGAGAGAGTCCTGATCCCTGATCTCTGACCACAAAACATGCAGTCACAGTGAGGTTTTACTTTCAATAATAAAAAACTACTACGACTATTAAGCTGTAAATACCGTGCAAGGATCATAATTCTGTTTAATGTCAGATCTGAACTCTGCTCTCAGATTCAATCCAAGCTTTTTAACTAAGCGCTTCGCTTTTTTAGGTCAAAGGTTCCTTTAGGAAGACTGAAGGATTAGAAACCTGGAGCTTAACTTTGTCTGCGTGCGTCAAGTGATGCGCCTTAGTCCAGCCGTTGTTTCGGTTTCATTTCAGACGTTGATATTTAAAGATTTGTAGGATGGCGAACTCGTTTCTTTTTCTCTCGCACTTTTCGTCATCGTGTCCTCGGTACTGTACTGTGCCGTGTCAGGGGTGAGCTGAAGCTTGCCCTCGTTTTTAATCCTCCCGCACTGCAAGATCAAGGCGGGGATTATTTAATGCGATTGTTGTCTTAACGCCCAAGAATCCCCTGCTGCTCCTGTTTGCATGTCGGGTCTGTTCTTCCCCTCATAAGAGCAGTGCTTAAAATCTCTTAAGCCTTCATGTGACTTCATTACTGTTCAGTTCACGGGATGGGGATGGGGTTTTATATTTTCTGACCTTTGTGGATGCTCAAAGTTTATTTAAGACGAGTAAAACGTGCATTAAAGGGCCGGTGTGTCAGATTTTGGCCTCCCATCTGCTTTGAAAATCCCTGTTCTCAAAGTCAGAGCTGCTGCGCGTTCATCCGCTGACCGCTGATTAGTGTCAGTAAGCAACCGAAGCAGCAGGCAGGTGTGGTGCACAGGTCTTGCCCACTGTGGCGGCTGTTGCAGTGCATTGTGGGGTTTGTAGTATGAGCGGTGGGAGTGCGATGTATGAAATTATCTTGAGTTTGACACGTCTGAGGGGCCGGGTGCTCTTTGGCGGAGTCCGCCGTAGTTTCTCCTACATGCTTGGAATGAACGGGAGGCGGGTGGTATTCAGTTGGTCTCAACCTGCAACTTCACCACTAGGTGCCGCTAAATCATACACACTGGAGGTGCAGTGTGTAACCCACGCCACATGCTCCAAAAAAAAAATGCCTCCAAAGGATGCTTTGTCTGGTTCGGTGTGCGAGATGACACGCGATAACTTTTAAAATGCTCATTTTGGAGTTTGGTTTCTCTGTCTTCAATATTCAACAGTATCTCAGGTTTGAGAAGAGAGATGTTAAAAAATAAAATCAGAGGGATGATTATCTGATGTTGTCTCATGACTGGATCAAGGACGTGCTTCGTCAGAGCCACGGGGCGATCACCCTGCTGCTCTTTTAAAAATATAAATGTCCAGTTGTCTTAGAATCACATGTTCCCGCTTGCAGACTTCATCACATGCGTTGGCGTTCTGAGTTGTCACAGGGTTTTCTCAATGTTTGTTTTTTCTTTTTGCGTCGACAGGTTGACAGAAGGCGTCAGGATGCTGTGGCTGCTGATCTGTCTGTTTCCTCCCGTATCCTGCAGCAGAATCGTCCAGGACGTCGTCTATAAAGACAGACACAGCCGTGGTGAGTGTCAGAGGGCGTGAACGCTGCTTCATTTGTTCAAGTCTGACAAGTTTGCCTTGAAGCGAGCAGCCACTTAATTAGAAACTTCTCAGCAGATTACACTTGACTTGACCTTTTGAACTAAGTCTGTTTGCACTCATTAAGTCTCATTAAAGACCTCATTGCATTTGTTTGTTGTAGATCTTTGTTAATCCTTTCTGCTGTATCGTATACACAGTGAGGTTTTATTTATCACAAAACATGATTAGTTTGACTACTTAGAATATTTCCCTCTGAGAGTAGAAAGAGATTTAAATGAGTGTTACAGTCTGACAGAGGTGGGTGTGCGGACAGACGGCAGCCAGCTGTGTCGGTCATTTTATTTCCACTCAGCCAGATGTGTCGACAGCTCGTCAATACCTCCCGCTGAGCCGCACACAAACACGCCCTGTCAGTCGGTTCAAGTCAGGACACACGTGTGTCGACAAACCGTCACGTCAATGGTTGATGGTTGTGGATGAAATTACGGTTGCTCGTGTCCATTAACTGCTGCATAATTGGTCATGGTTGTTGCCATAGCAGCAGCGAAATGAAAGCTATTGCTTGCCATTTAAATCGGACACAACTACTTCTATGTTTTAATTATTATTTATCACGTTCAAGGTTTGTCTGTGTGATTCCTGTGATAATGGATTTTCATGTTGTCACATTTATCCTTGGAAAAGACGCCACAGCTGTAAGTTACTTTTCAGATTTAAGATCTGATGCAAAGAACAAAACTAACATATGATCAAAACATATTGTTAAATATTAAAGCAGGGACCCTGGTTTATACTCGAACAGCCTAAGGGGTCGTCTTTTGATGAGCACTCTGCCGTATCACAAGATCACTAATCAGAGCTAGTTGTGTTTGATAGATATTAGGCTTGATAGGCGTGTTCGGAGCAGACTCTGAGAGAAGTTCTGGCAATGCTGGAGAAGTGAATCCTATAACAATAAACAAAAAATTATGCTTTGACAACTGACGTCACTGTTGCAGCAGGGTGTGAAAAGATCCCTTCTTGTGGCCTCGCTTTTCTAGTGTTAATCATTGTACAACCCCTCAGATTTATCTGACATAAAGAGTACAAGAGTAAGTGAATCAGTCCCAGGAGGCATTTTGCTGCATGCTGAGTTCCTATCAATCTGTCAGATTTACTGTTTAATCTAGATCTTACTGACATTTGTTTGGTTGTGTTCACGTAAAAAGGTCACTCAGATTTTGCAGCAAAAGAACTCAGGAACCCTCAATCTGTCAGTGTTTTGTAATTTGCATTTAATTAGTCAAAGTGACTTTCTATCAGTGGGTTTGTGAATGTCAAACCTCTGGAAAGGAAAACAGTCTTCAGACAAACTGCAGCAGCATCACATGCCTTCTTTGTTTTGGTCTCCCAAAATGATAGATTCATGATTATAATAAAAGTCCTTATTAGGTCAAAATGTTTTTTTGTATCACATTTCTTTGTTTTGTGTCTCTGTCGGAGTTTTGCTTTTTTTTGTAGTGGTTTGGTATTTCTTTGTGGTTGTTTTGCATCCCAGTGTTGTTGTTTTGCATCTCGGTGTGGTTGTTTTGCATCTCTGTGCGGTTGTTCTGCATCTCTGTGTGGTTGTTTTGCATCCCTGTGTGGTTGTTTTGCATCTCTGTGTGTTTTTTTGCATCCCTGTGTGGTTGTTTTGCATCCTTCTGTTGTTGTTTTGCATCCCTGTGTGGTTGTTTTGCATCCCTCTGTTGTTGTTTTGCATCCCTCTGTTGTTGTTTCACATCCCTCTGTTGTTGTTTTGCATCCCTGTGTGGTTGTTTAGCATCTCAGTGTGGTTGTTTTGCATCTCTGTGTGGTTGTTTTGCATCCCTGGGCGGTTGTTTTGCATCCCTGGGCGGTTGTTTTGCATCCCTGGGCAGTTGATTCGTATCTCTGCGGTTGTTTTGCATCCCTGTGTGGTTGTTTTGCATCCCTGTGTGGTTGTTTTGCATCTCTGTGTGGTTGTTTTGCATCTCTGTGCGGTTGTTTTGCATCTCTGTGCGGTTGTTTTGCATCCCTGTGTGGTTGTTTTGCATCCCTGTGTGGTTGTTTTGCATCCCAGTGTTGTTGTTTTGCATCCCTGTGCGGTTGTTTTGCATCTCTGTGCGGTTGTTTTGCATCTCTGTGCGGTTGTTTTGCATCTCTGTGTGGTTGTTTTGCATCCCTGTGTGGTTGTTTTGCATCTCTGTGTGGTTGTTTTGCATCCCTGTGTGGTTGATTCGTATCTCTGCAGTTGTTTTGCATCCCTGTGCAGTTGTTTTGCATCTCTGTGTGGTTGATTCGCATCTCTTTGTAGTCATTTTACATGTCTTTTCATTTTTACCTCGGATCTCTTTGTGGCTCTTTTTGCATGTAATTTTATTCTTTTGTCCGACTTTCGGTCACTTGGCCAAAGGGACCCCCTGACCCATTGGACTCCTGGCCCTGTGCCTATTCGGACTATACAGAAATAAATCTGTGGAGGGGACAGTTTGAGAACCGTCCACATCGTGCCCTAGAGTAACCTCGTACAACAAAATATAGACGTCAATGTGTTTACTTTGACGTCTAAAGCGAGATTAATGTAAGAATTACTCGCCCTCCTGTCCACTTGATGCCTTGATACAATTAACCGCTGATTTAACTCCCCGTTAAAATAAATTTACAGACGCTGTGTGGCACCTGCAGTAAATCCATTACGCTTGGGCTGGTCTGACTGGCTGCAGGTGTGAATTTGTCCGATTTTATTGCATCCTTTCTTTCTTTCAGTTCTGAGAAGTCGATGTTGTTGATTAAAAAGTTCCTGCAGTGTGACCTACTGAGCTGAGCGCCTTACGACATGCACAACAGGCCTTTTGTTTCCCTGCTGCCCTCAGACTGAGGCCCTGTGCATTCTCTCATGGATTACTGCTGGCCCCCCATTGCTATGATTTGTGGAGGTCACATGATGTCTCACTGCCTCACTGTAGTCTCAGGGTTACAGCCAGTTTATAAAGTGGATTTTTATGGGTTATTATATTTATTTTACACAGAAGCCTATTACTGACATCATAGTTAGTGACGGCAATCAACAATTTTTATCTCAAGGTCCACTTCTATCTTCTTTCACCTGCATGAAGTGGTCTCAACGGGAAGTGAAGTTTGCTCAGTTGTCATTGACGACAGGTACAAAAGTGTTTTTCAGGAAAATTGAAAGGATTTAAACATCCGCAGCTTCATGACAACTGAGCAAACCTAATCACCGTGTGACTGAAACGAAGCGGCAACCTCCGTTACTGTGACGTGAAGCCAGTGCATAAGTGCTAAAAGCTGCGGGGCCATTTGAGGTGGCTCCATAAAATATGGACGTCATATCCATGACGTAACCCAGAGGTTTCTAAAGGGAGGTGTTGTGTTTTTGTACCAGGCTGTAAACATGTTTATTTCTGCTGTTTATGAATTCATGCTGTTTGATTTTTTCACTGCTGGTCTGAATCTCAGTCATGGGACAAGGGAACAGTCTATTAGACAGAGATGGATTGAGTAGAGTGTGTGTCCTGATATTCCGGCTGACTGCTCGCTTCATTACCGCTCCATTATCAAGCCTGTCCTTTCATTAGTTTGTTTTTCTGTGTTTGATTTCCCTTCCAACGAATCACAAATGTTGCCACTAAATCTGTGTTAGCCAGTTTAAAGTCTCTTCTCCTAGAAGATCATATGAAACCGGAAACCTATCCATTGGTACCAACAGTGTCATGGAAGCTGAATAATACTCAGGTGAAAGTTTAGCAACAGAAAACAGAGTGTGGCCTTTTTCAAAGGGTCCATTTAGGGTCATCCCATGCAGCTTTGGGCAAACACCGTGTACTGTCTGGGGTATTTGAATATTTCTGCACCCCGGGGCCCCGAAACAGTGTCGCATTCACACAATTGGGTTGTATTCATGTACGAGGATGCCATGTCCTGATAGTTAGACCATTTAAAACCGTGTGAAAGGACCTGTTGTGACCTTGAGCCTCATTAAACTGTAGAAACACAGACTAGAGACAGAGGGCTTTCAGAGGATGGATGGGTTTCCTGTAATGAGGGGGTTGATGGGAGTTGGGAAGTTTTTGATACGATTCATTTTTCTTGAGTGTTCGTCAGTGTCTTGGAGTCGTAATGTTACAATGTGGGTAGGGATGTAACGATGCATCGTGACACGATTTAAAATCGGTACAAATGCGTGACGACTCCCATCGGTTGACAGAAAAAATTAATCGCAATTCTTGGCCAATGGGAACCCGCACAGCGCGTGCTCTCACTGGTCAAACAGGCTTCCCGCCACATTGCGTGAGCGTGGCGTATTTGGTCCGTCCTGCACGCGACTTCAAACCCCACAGGGAGTGTTTCAGGAGCGAGCGCTTAGACCGCCAGACTTTGTTTACTTGTTCAGATTTGGACATTTTCCCGGTGTATGTTCTTCTAAACATGCTTCTACATCTGTAAATATGTTATGTAGTTAGTTAGTTTCGCTTTTGTCTGTTTTTACGACCGGCAGTTTGCACGGGGTATTTTATTTTGAAAATCCGCCGGATTCTCTTTGCTTTTCTGTGTCTGGCTTTCGCCCGCTCCAGGTGCTCTGTGGAAATTGACGCGTGCTGCTCGCAAGTTTTAATGTTTGTATTTTATTGTTATGTAGAAAAATTACCAGCCACATTGGCTGGTGATCAAAAAAGTTAATTTAGAGCCCTGGTTACGCCACCTCGTGAGCGAAAACTGTACACCACACCAGTTAACAGCAGTTTACTGTGAGATTGTTTCTAAAGAAAGCAGATATTTGTCATGTGTTTTGTTGTTTAAGATGTAAGTTGCACTTTTTATAAGAGAGTTTCTGTAAAGAAAGATTTTTTTCCTACAAATAAAAAGTATAATAAATATTTTTTTTTTTGGTCATAATTGTCTGTAGCTCATTTTGATTTTAAAAAATCGTGAAAAAATCGTATCGTGAACAAAAAATCGTGACTCGAACCGAGTCGTGAGTTGAGTGTATCATTACATCCCTAATTGTGGGTGAATTATAAAACATCGTCATATGCTCAAGTCATATATTTAAAGGTGTTTGTGTAGACTTCTTTACCACCCCTCAGATTTATCATTCTTCTCTAAAAAACAGTCTCAAGTACAGAGCCAGAGGAAACTGTGCACCGGGTTTTAGGGTGACGGTTCTGTTGTAACGAACTGAACAAGCAGTTTTACCTTTTTAAAGGTGACACAGCAAACATGAACGGAAAGGGATCAGGTAACAAACAGGTGTCTGTGTGTGTGTGTGTGTGTGTGTGTTCACAGTGGAGGTTGCCGCGACAACAAGGCCTCACATCTATTTCTGCCGCTCGCCCAACATGGAGGACTTCACCTGCTGGTGGCATCCGCTCGACAACCTGACGGACGGCGAGCGGGTCACCTACGTCTTCAGCTACACCAAAGAGTGTGTACGCAACACACACACACACACACACACACACACACACACACACACACACACACACACACACACACACACACACACACACTTACACATGCTTCACTCAAGTACGATTCATTTTAATGTTTATTATTTGATAGATGTACACATAAAATACCTGAAGCTATTGCAGGAGTACTGCAGTTTGTATTTATCTAAACTTAGATGTTAATAAATCAATAACAGTCAATAACTTAAACAGCTTTTATTAAGTTAATTTTACTGTCAATATCTCCGTACTTTAGCTTGAACAACATTTTTAAATGCACTTCGTACACCCTCTGCTAATAACTTAACGTATAACGTTTGCAGAATTTTACAATAGTGGACAAATAATTAAGAATTTATCACAGACAGGACAGTGGACAGCAAGAACAGAGGTGTGAACACGTCCCTCCAGGTAACGTGTCCGGACTGAGATTGCATTTTAATACGAGGTGTAAAGTCCTCACATCGGATAATTTATTTTTTAGCGACTAATCAACGTTCTTCATTTACACAGGACGTAAAGGAAGTCCTCAGGCTGCAAGATGGTTACTCGTCATGCTAAAAATGTTAAAAATAAAGAAATCTAATGAAACAGGAAAGGGTCAAACACGCTGGAGTACTGAATTAAGGAGTTAACGAGCCCAAACAGTTTCTGGGTCGTATAAAATCCGCCTTTTTATGCTCCACTTCAGCATGTCAATACTTCAGAGAAGCAGAAATCCTGAAAGCAGCTTCACGTGGCCTCGAGCCAGTGCAAGCTGCCCATGTGGCACATACAACAGAGAATCTGCCCTCGGTAATTAGAGCGAATTGGATTCACATCAGCACAGCTCCATCAATCGATGTCTTGTTCTCCTGCAGGGGTTTGTTTCTAACCACAAATGTAAGTCTGGGATTATGTGATAAAACTGATAAAAGCATTTCCAGTGACCTCAGTGTTGTCTGAGAGATCGCAGAGCATGAGCATATTAAGTTAAAAAAAATGTCTCTCCAATGTTCACAGTAAGGGCCCCAAACATGAATGTCCAGACTACGTGAGCGCCGGCCCCAACAGCTGCCACTTTGACAGCAGCCACACAACCATCTGGATGATCTACTGTATGAACGTGACCGCCGTCACCGCCCGGAGGAACTACACCTCCCAGGAGCACTGCCTGGACGTGGCAGAGATCGGTAAGGACGAGATGGTAGTGTTGGTATTTAGCAGGACTCTGGAATGGATGGAATTTGGTGCAATGAACCCAAAAAGAAAACTCTCAGCAGTTTCAAACCTAGAGAATAATGTCGCATGCTCATTGAATATTAAAGGTTGTAAGATTTAAAATATCCCCACACGCCTGTGATGCTTCAAAGAGCAGATGGATGACCTCCAGTGACAGCGGGGGTGTATCTATAAAGGCAGCCGAGCGTAGAATAAATAAAGCGACGTGCCCTCAGGTCTCTCAAAGTTTTCTGTCATTCTAGGACACAACTTCTAAAATGACTTGATCTTACTCTGTTGTATTTAAATATTGATAAATATTGCTGTCAGATACTCACAGCTGTCATATGATACCGGTATATTAATAAGCCTGTCAGTCTGTAGGCAGTAATCCACACAGTACTCTGCCAAAAGGCAACAGTTGGTTGCACAGAACATTGCATGGCATTAAATCTACAGTAATAAATACAGAATATGCACGTAATATAATATGCATATGTTTTCATTAGTGTATAATCACCGGTCCTCCTACACATATGTTTAAATAATGATTAAATAATAGTTAAAAAGCAGCGTGAAGGTCACGTAAGCATAAGCCGTGCTCCTGTTTTGGAGCAGATACTATGTAAAAAAAGGCACGGCGCCTCTGGCAGCAGCTAATCTCACTAATTGGAAGCTGATTGTTTGTTGTTATCCAGACGAGCTGGTTCACAGACGCAGCAGAGCCGACGTGTGTTAAACAGGCTCTGCGTGCGCGCCCATGTGACAGTCATGCAGGGAATTCAGCCGCAGAAACCATTAACACCAAAATGTCGGCGACGCCGGTCTGTCTCTCAGAAGTAATTATGAATCGGCTGCAGCTTAATCGTTTCATTTCATTATCAGTCAGGTATTGAAATGTTCTTTAAAAAAAGAAAAAGTCATAAAAACCTGAATTTGCTCCAATTTTCAACATAAAAAACGAAGAAAAGCGGCAAGAACGTTTGTTTTTTTCTCAATAATGAAACAGTTATCATTTCACAGACAGAATGAAAGGTTTACCACTAATTGCAGCTGATTATTCGAGGTTCAGTTTAATTGTCATGCAAGACTAGGATTGCATATTGCAATAGTGTTTTGCAAGAAATAAACACAAAATGTGAGCACTTAGTCCATTCCTGACTAACCACGGGCTCTGACGCTGGACTTTTCATCAGCCTGCAGTGATTCAAGGTCCGTTCACTGTTACTTTGGCTCACAGGATCTTTTTTAGTAACGTTCTAACATGAATTTAACATACAAACGAAGGCGAGACATTAAATATGAATATAATGCGGTATGTCTGCGATCTTCAGAACATCTCTCATGGCCCTTCAGGGAATTACATGCTGTTTTGATGAATTCACTTAACTGATTCATTTCGTGTTTCATTTAATTCATAAACGGCGCAAACTGCACAACAAGCAATCAACATTTAATAAGAGTCCCGAGTCTGATCAGCTCTGCTTGACGGTCATGAAAGCTGAAATCAAACTGTCCAAATGTTCTGCCAAATGAAAACGAGTATCAGCTTCACAGTGATTCCATGCGTATGAAGTACATATGTACAGAAACATGCAGAAAATGAATAATAAATGAACCCCAGGAGGTTATGAAGGTTCAAAAACGGACGGTTCACTGCTGCATTAATTATACATCACCAGAGTCCTGCTTTGTCGGGCGGATGTTTGATATAGATTTGAAGCATGTGACTCACATCCTCGTGCATCCTCCAGTGTCCAGGCTCTTAGATCAGTGCTATGTGGGCTAGAAAGTGTTTGAAGAAACATAAAAATGACCAAAGAACCTTGTTAACGCGTGCGCTCGTGTCGTCCACAGTTCAGACGGAAGCGCCGGTCAACCTGACCTACGAGCTGAAGGACGCCGGCGGCGACGAGATGGGCCACAACGCACTGCTGTCCTGGACGTACCCGGTGCCCTCCGACCTGCAGTACGGGTGGATCACGCTGGTGTACGAGCTGCAGTACAGACGCGTTACGGAGGCCGACAACTGGAAGGTCCGTTCAGATTATCACTGATATACTAAAATACTGCAGTATAGTACAAAACTGAGGTACTTTCCATGTTACTGCACTTCATACTGCTGCTGCTTTACTTTGTTTTAAACCTTTCCAGGTTAACATTAATACAAAACACAAGTACGTTTGATACTTTAGGTATGTTATGATGCTCATGTAGGACAGTAGGTTTTCATTTTGTCAGTTCAAGAAGGAAAGTATCAAGAAAAAAGGAAATTAAAGAACGGAGAAGGATCGTTGGAAGAGTCTATTCTCAAAAAAAGTCGTTTTAGGAACACAATCTTTATTTATCAGGCTTATATTGAAAGGTTTAACATGGTCGTCATAACATGAAGCTGTCCTCCCCGGCTCGTCGATATATCTTCAGAATACTGCAACACGTCCTTTACAAAGTCTTCTTCATCACGTCTGTCCAGCCTGTGTGAGAAAGCCCTCATCCTCTGACCTTGGTTACCATAGTAATAATCTGAAGGCTGCTTGCTTCCCTAAACACAATCATGCAGCTGCTCTGTGTTTCAAGGAGAAGACATTCATTCATTTGCTTGTTTGCTTGACACTGAGTTAACCCCTCCGCCCTTCCGGTATTACTAAGCTTGAGCTTCGGCAGAAGACCGAACCCACAGCGCCGACGTAACACGAACAAAGACGAGGGTAGGCTGCACTCTGTGTACGTGTAAGAACAGAGCAGGTGAGGATCCATCGGAAAGAATTAGGTCAGTCACGCCCAGCCGGCACAGACAAACACAGAACACACAGAACACACAGGGCAGGGACAGATCCTAACACGTCTGTGTCACACCTGAATTTAAGGTGTAGAAAACACTTCAGATTTAGCAAATAAGATCTGATGATTAAAATGAGCCTTAATGTTTCATTCACAGACGGCTTTGCCACATCGATCCAAGTTCAGTTATTGGATTGTTATTTACTAAATAGGCTTTCTTGAAGAATTAACTTAATTTGCATTCATGGTATGAAGTCAAGGTTAAGGATCCGATTTTGAGAAAAGTGCCTTCAACTCCTGCTCAAACTCATCAGAGGACAGTTCCACGGTGGCTCGTCAAAAGTTTAAATGATGTAACGCGTCTGTCGTCGGCAGGTGAAACACCCCCTGCCGGACCCTCACGTGGAGCTGCTCGGCCTCCCCGTGGGCGACTACGTGGTCCGAGTTCGCTGCCGGTCGCATAACTACGGCCTGTGGAGCAAATGGAGCTCCACGCTGCTGATGAGCATCCCCGCCAGGCCGCCTGCAGGTACTCCCAGCTTTAACCGTCTCCCTTATTATCTTTGTCTGTCTAATTTAAAAAACACAAAAGCCCTAAAGCTGTAGAGGACTCTGATGAAGTGTCTTTGCTCGAACGTGTGCAGGTAAACTGCTGCTGCGGATTCTCATGTCGGGAGTCGGCGTCGTGGCTCTGGTGGTTATCATCTTTGGTATTATCCTGCAGAGCAAGAGGTGAGAAAACACATTTATTACTTTATGGTTAACGGATAATTCAAAATGTTTCCACATCACCACGTGCTGCAAAACTGCTTAGATGCTGTGACTGATTAGATTGTTATGACCTATTCCAGTGTGGGTTTTTCCTGCCAAACACATCCTGTGATTTCTTAGATTTCTCTTTCTTAGAAATCCCACAGAAAAACATCTTCCTGTTTTATTTTGCACAAAATAAGCAATCATCAGCGTGATAAAATTAGCAGAAATTTCCGTTTGTAACCGCCTGATTCCACCTAACCTTATGGCGTTGCGTATTAGGAGAAGTGTTACGACTTCTCCTAATGAAGGAGGCGTGAGCGCCAAGCTGAGAAGATAAACCCCCTGACACTGACACACTGACACACAAGAAAAGTATCAGGGCTTGACACACATTCCTGATCCAGACACCTGAAAACCTTCAGAAGAAGTCACGAGGTTCCTCTATTAATCTCTCCTGCGTCTCTTACCTTCAGAATAAAAGCGTATTTCCTGCCACCCATTCCAAAACCCCGGATCATGGGCATCGACCCGCTGCTCCTGAAGGTAACACAACACACACACACACACACACACACACACACACACACACACACACACACACACACACACACAGTTTTCAGGGTCATTTGGTAATTATTTCTTCTCACCATGTGTTTCCTTCTCTTATCCTTCTCTCATTTCCCTCCCTCTTCCATTTCTCTTTCATCTCTATCTTTTCCTCTCCTCCTCTCCCTCACCATCCTTTCCACCCTCAGAAGGGGAACCTGGATGAAATCAATCACCACTTCAGCAACTTTCACAGCTACAGACCTCCGAGCTACACCGAGGAGGTTTGGCACCATGTCAGCACTGACGATACCTATCACACCACACCGAAGGACTGCAGCGTCCCAGCCGACCCGACAGACAGGGAGAAGGACGCGTTAATGGTTCCATGTGACGTGACGCCGGCGGCCGCCCAGCAGTTCACACTCCAAAACCCGAAAGCGTACATGCAGAGCCTGCCGCCCTACTGCTCCTTGCCTGCTGAAGCCTCCACCCCGTCACCGGACGTGCCTTCCCTGTGGCCGAGGCCAGAGATAATGACGCTGCCGGGGTCGGAGTACAGTGTGATGGGACATCCCAACCTTCCCAACGCCGTCCCAGCTCCTGACCCCACCACTGTCGCAACCAACCGCTCGCCACAGGACTTCTACACCTGCGTCCAGCTCATGAATGAAACCGGTGAGGTGCATCTGGTGCAGTGCCTGCCGCAGGCGTACTGCCGGGAGTTCTCGTCGCAACAGAAGGTCGATTTAGATGAAGAGGAGGAGAAGAAGAAGAAGAAGGCCAACTACCAGGTCAGGGTGAACGATTGCGGCGACGTTGAGAGGAGCGAGGCGGCTGACCCTCTGCTGCCTGTTGCTGTCAACACCCTGGGCTGAACAGAGGTCGACAAATACTGTGAAAACTAGTGAATGTGCTGAATCATGGAGACTGTTGCCATGTTCAAAGTAAGAACCTGACTTGACCTGAGCAGGAGGTGAAACCACAGGACATCAGCCTTTTTTTATCTCTCAGAAGTGCAAACCTCACATTGAAAACACGTCAACAAACCGACAACGCAGGCTCTACATCGCTGTGTTTAGATCACCAACACATTTTTCTTTTCTTTCTTTCTTCTGAACCTCCCTCTGCTCACCTGCCCAGAAACCGGATGTTGTTCAGCTACTTTCAAGTAAAGATCAACATTCGTCCTCATCCAGAGGACCTGTCGAAGAGTTTAACACATGATTTATGGGTAAAGGAGTCCATCACACCTGAGAGAGAAAGTTGCCTCGTGCTGCTTTAATGCAAGCAACAAGATAACATAAAAACCACATCACTACATGCTGCTTCTCCCGTCTCTACGAAGCTTCACGTCAGGAGGTTTTTTTTTCTGGAAAAACGGTGCAATGCCATTCGATGTCTTTGGGTTGTTTCAGCTCTGGACAAAAGATTGTGACTGTGAAGAGTGTGTGAGATTTCTGTTCATCACACTCAGGAAGTTCAAGAAACTTCTACCGCTGCTCAAATATACTTCATATGTCAGGCACCCCCTCTCTGACCATTATTTAGAAAGTATATCATATTTTTTTTATGATAGATCATGTTTAACAACACTTAACACTAGTGTTGTAGGTAGTGTCAAGTCATGTGAGTAAAAAGAACGTTTGGAATTCACCATTCGGCCAACAAGCCCAGCAACTTCTCCTGTCCTTGGATTTCTGAGGCGTCAATGGAGGAAAAACCAACCGTGTACTGACATGGCCATCTTCTTTTGGCTGGTCTTTGATGCCACTGTGTTCTTGTATCTGTCCATCCATTTATCAGTTCACTGCTATCCATCAAGCTCCAGGTTGTGGTGGCTAAGCAATGTAGCTTGGACTTCCTTTCTCTGCGATGATGCCAAGGCTTTACCAGGCGTAATCCCTTTTCCTTGAAAATCCAGGAGATGTCAAGGAGACAGCTTGTTCAACTCCTCGCTAAGCCTAAAGAACCTGTGAGTCCGCCCACTTTGGCCTGTCACCGCAGTCTTTTCGTTACAACCTAAAGTTCATGAAGACAAATGAAGGCTGTGAATTGTACAGCTCTACTGCTATTGGTGCACTAGAAAGGAAACTCCAGTATATTCCTACCTGGTCTATTTCCCATGAAGTTAATGTCTTTTCTGTGCAGCCACTTTCTGTGTTTAATCTCAGGCAAGATTTTAAAATGATTCATGGAAAAATTATATATATAAGGCCCGTTTTGGTGGTTATTTTTTGCAAGACAATGCACCTAATCTTCCTGAGTGCAAAATTAGCATGACTCATAGTCTCTGCCAGGTTGAAATATACTGTAATTCCCCTTTTTGTTTTTAATAGTTGGGGTCATTCATACTGGAGAAAGATGGAGCATGAACAGTGCTTGTTTTGTGTGGTTCGCTTTGAGGCACTTGGTTTGTTGCCCTGGGAATGTAAAACCCCACAAATCAACCATTTTCCTCCAGGCCTCATTATGCTTAAAATGAAGTCCTTGTTGTTCTTGTTGCCTAATAGAGTGTGAAACTCCCTGTCCGACTTTGCAATTGTGGTGGTTTTGCAACATTGCAAAACAAAGTGAGGGCAACACCTTAATTTCTCATTGTGTTGACCCAACAAAGACTCTAAAGAGAGATCTCGGTGAGAGTTTGGATGTGAAGCTTTCGTCACACAGAACAGGCATAAACTTTCATCTAGATGTGGTTGGACAATCTGTTGTACCAACAAGGTCATTTCAAACTTACTCAACCCTTTACCACAACCTTGAATCGAGATGCACAGATGCTTGAACCTCTTCGTTTGAGATCCTGACCTTTATCCCGACCCTACGCATTCTACTGCAAACTGCCTCGATGTTTTCCGGTCTATTTGTTTGTTGTGCTCCAGGTCTCCAACTGGAAACTAGAAAACTTGACAGCTCTGCGTATCTTCCTGCGGTAAACCTGACAGATTACCGCTAAAAACACTAATGGTAATATCACTAAGCACCAAAGAGGAGCCACTAGCATTTGACGAATTAGACAATTTTCTACTATTGAGACATCCTGTAACCACAGCGTTGACGTACCTCCAAGTAGAGGAGTATTCTTAAAATGACTTGCGTCCTTGTGGTCTTACTACTGTAGGTGTGTACCTGTACCATGTGACCTGTTTAACAAATCGCTCACAGGTGGATCGGGGTGTCAATCAGGGATCACTTGAAAGAACATGGACCACTTACTATAACATACTTGTTATTGTATGCTGATGACACCGCCCACAGCACTTTCTTTTGGGGGAATTCAGACAGCAGTTATTATTGTGCTGTCATTATAGTTTTCTCATATATGTTGCAGTGAGAAGTTGTGCTGTTTTATCTAGTTTTGTTCCTGTATGTGCCTTTTTTTTATTTAATAGCAGTATTTGTTTGCTTTTCATCCTCTGCTGTGTTGAAATCTCTGCAAATGGCCCAACTGGCCAACGTGCCACTCCTACACAGCTGGAAATGCTTTAACATGAGGAAGAGTGAAGAGTGTTTTAAAACCAGCTCAGTGTACATTTTGTCCTGTTATTGTAAAAAATAAACAAGGTTTCAGTTTAACATGGAACTTTGGTACTTTGTTCTTGTCAGACAAAAGCACTTTGGATTATTTTTCAATGCAATAAAAAGTGTTAAAAAAACAAACATTTGCAGGCTCATCTTTTATAACAAACCTCCGTGGCTGTGAAGTGAAGCCAAAAGCTGCAGTTCCTCTTGTCGTCCATTTGAGGCCGGCTCCAGAAGTGAGTCAGTCTCCATAAGTCCCCATGTTTCACAGCAGAAATAAACATGTTTACAGCCTGGTACAAAAAACAGTTTTGGTCTCTGTAGCTTATTTACACATTCATGATAACTGTACTGAGGGTGAATTTATATACAACTCACCTGTTCAGGTTATATTAAGGCTTAAAGTTATGCAGGATTAAGAGCGTGGACGCTTTGATTGACAGGTAGGTGCCGTTACAGGTGGCTTGTTTGAGCAACCAGGCTTCATTCGGACCACCAGGTTTTTTCATAATTTTTATATTAGCCGGAAGAAGCAGGACTATGAACGTGGTGGCACATGATGTCACACATACACCATACAAAGTGTTTAGTGCCTAAATTGTTGTAAGTTATACCCTTAAAATATCTCTCAGGAAATGAAGAAGACATGCAACAGTCATGGTAGGTTTTCTTTCCGTAACCCACATGAAAGTAATCGTTGTAGAATCACTCCGACTTTTAAAAAGCTGTCCACTCACACCTCACTGGACTCTTTCTCCTCTGTCTCAAACAATCCGAGTGACCTCACATCGGTGACCGTGTGACTTAAATTTGCTGCAGGTTATAAATAGACGCGTCGATTATCAGCTGACTTTTAGATAAACACGAGCAGTGTTCAAGCTCAAAAGACAAAGATGTTCCTGTGAGGGGAAACTCTGCTTTGCAAAGGCAGAAACGTAACAACAGTCTTTCACACTAAAGTAACTGACCCTCACAAAAATCACAAGGTCTATGGATTATTTTGGATTACACATATAAAGATTAAAAACTCCTTTTTCAAGGTTACAAGGCTGCAACATCCAAATCCATTATTACATACTGCATATATCCAGATATCTGAAGGACAGCGCCCACTTGAGGCCGGCTCCAGAAGTGAGTCAGTCTCCATAAGTCCCCATGTTTCACAGCAGGAATAAACATGTTTACAGCCTGGTACAAAAAACAGTTTTGGTCTCTGTAGCTAATTTCCCCGTTCATGACAACTGTACTGAGGGTGAATTTATATACAACTCACCTGTTCAGATTATATTAAGGCTTAAAGTTATGCAGGAAATTCAGAAACCTGTTGGTGACGGCAGAGATACGACGTCTATGTTTTATACTCTCAATGGATCCACCTGGACATTTAAATATGTCAACTTGGGACTGTTGGAACGTCTGAAGGTCAATTATTGTTTGACCATTTTCTGACCAAACGTATCCTGAATCCCACCAAGACTAACTCCTCAACTTTTTCACAACTTTTGAGGCTTCACGCAGAAGATTCGAACAGGGAGGACAGACACAAAGAAGTACAGAAGGAAAGGAGGTAGTAATGAATGAAGGAAGGAGAATTAGAGAGGAAAAGGGAACAAGGAATGTAAAATCTGAATGAGTAAACAGTAATACTCCCCTGTCTTCACAGCTGTACTCGAGTAAATGTACTCAGTTACTTTCAGCTCTGGTGTCGGGTGTCTCTACAGGCCTGGTGGGGGGAGGTGGGTGAGGGACTCTCTCTAACTTTAGTGTCGTTCTGGCCGCCGTCAGCTTCAGACGACCTGCTTCAGAGTGACACTGACTGACCGCCATCAGCACCGAGGTACGAGAACACACACACACACACACACACACACAGATGTGTTGTTTTATATGAAGCTTCTTCTTGTCTATTTCTGTGAGTTTTCTCACTTCTCATCAAGTGCTGATGATTTTGTGTTTCCAAAGCTTGGAGCTGTGTGGCCTTTCAGCGTGCTGCTGATCTCAGGCCTGTCAGGCTGAGAGGCAGCTGTTGCTCGGGTTAAATATAGATGCGCTGGAAGGCCTCAGATCACACACTTAAACACACACACACACACACACACACTCTCACATTGTACAAACAGATACACAGCAACAGCAGTTTGAAAACTTCATTTTTTTTGTACTTTAACAGGACAAATATTTGTGATTTTAACAGTTAATTTACTTGTTATGAATCCTTCAAAGTTCATTTACTTTAAAAACAACAGCTCCTTAGCTTAGCTTAGCATAAAGACTGGAAACAGATGGAAAAAGTTAGCCTGGCTTTATCCAATAACAAAATTTGCATTTAAACATGTTGTATCTATGTAGATATTTATATGTGTGGATGTGGTGGACCGTTTCTGATGCTGGATCAGTCATGTCTATCTTCTCAGCTGACCCCATTTCCTAAAACTCATACAAGAAATGTAAGCTTGACTTCTTTTTTGTTGCTTTTTGCTGCTACAAGCCAAATGTCTGTCAGGCCTCGTCGTTCTTGGTTGTTCCACACTTGGACGTTTGCCTTGATTTCCAGTTCAGCCACGCTCGATTCGTTTCAGACCGAGTTATCTCGATAACCTTTGGACGGATTGGCATGAACGATGGTTCAGATATTTATGGATTTATTTGTGTAGTGCATTTCTTAATATTAATTTCCAACCCTTCAACCACTGTGCCAGGTTACAGCGCTCTGCTTCTGACTCACGTGTCAAAGTGAGTCACTCTTTTCTGTTTTCCTTCGTTGACTAATCAGAATTAGCAACAGAACATTTTTAGAACTTATTATCACGAGGTCAAAGGCTGTCCAAAACTGAGTTTTAATCAGAACAGCTCATGAATTAATTCATAAATAAACTAACATCAGATGAAGAAATGATCTAAGTTGTGAAATAATTACCAGGTAAACAGTTACGAGGTAAAACCCACACAGAAAAAGGTTAGTAGGTGTTTTATGTGCCATGTGAAGATCTGAAAGTCAACAATGAATGTTTGAAATCAGTGTGAAAGATGAATTTAATGAATTAATTAATGCAGAGAGACCAGAATTGAGGTTAAATATACCTACCAGCTTCATCATTTTGACCGCTCGAAGGCGACGGAGGGAAGCATGAGTCATACCTGAGTAGAGGACCTGACAGTGATGTAAACGGGAAAGAACAGAAGCACGTACAACCGTGTGAAAATCTTTTTTTAACTTAACTTGAGTTTTCATCGAGTACTTACCGTACTTAAATACCTTAAATGATTTTTCTGTGTTTGAAGGTCATGCCATGTGCAATTCTTCTTTCCGTACTTATACACAATTTCCCTGCGGGGATTAAAGTAAAGTATTTCTGATTCTGATTATAGTCCCTGTTAGTTCTTTTGATTGGAGTTCCCGCTATTTCTAACGCAAGTCTCACATCTACTCAACACCCTGCTATGTAAATTATGAATAATAGGCAGCACTTGAAGCCATTATTCGACCCATTGCTGGATACTTGTAGCTCGGGTCCGGCTGTTCGCTTTATGAGCAATTTGCCGCCCACTTTGTGCTGCAGAAGCGTAGTCGGTTGTTAACTTTAAGGTGAGATTTAACATCGTCCACAACGTGTACAAAAATCATACAAGAAATAACAGCAACATGTGATGTAAATGTCGACAAACCTGTCACTAACAGCGTCTGATAAATAACTACACAAACAGGGAAGGAGGAAGCTTTGTTGCCATGGCGTCGAACAATGAGAGCGAGGAGTCTGAAGATCAGACGGTTCCTGGTGGAGAGGAGGAGGAGGCGAGGACCGTCCAAGGGATCCAGTCTCATTACCTCCGCTGTCCGTCCCCGAGGTAGGAGACCATGTGTTTACAATTAAAAAGGAATTAAAGAATCAAGAATAGGTCCAACACAAGCTTGGACACGGACACATGAAGCTGCACTTCTCTGGATTCTTTGAGCCAACATAAATCTGTAAAGGCCCCCAACCGAGCAGGTTTTACTGTCGAAATAGTCACTAAATCTGGTCCAGAAAGATCTTAGTTTTATTTTCTTAACCTCGCTTAATTGCTTTCCATGTTCCTGTATTATTGTGTGGTTCATCTGACAACTTTATTACATATTTTGTGCCAAGTCCAAATAAGTAAATCAACACTTTCTGTCTCTCTGCTTTAACTTTTCATGTGGTTACTTTCCCGGCTCTCTCTTGTCAGTTTCTCCATGGCGTCCGAGTCCAGGTTCTCCATGATCTCGGGCTCCGATGCGGCGAGCATCTTTATGGAGCCCATCCACCTCTCATCAGCCATCGCCGCCAAGAAAATCATCAATGAGGGTGAGACAGGTGATGAGAAAAACACGACACTACGAAACAGCTTGTGTTTTCTCGTAGTGGTTTCGGCATATTTTGCCTTGCTGTTTTTCGCCTTTGTTTAGTATTTGTGAATGTGCAGCTGTTCTCTCTTAACAATATTTAATCAAGTCATACATTCAAAGACTGCACTTGAGTGCACTTGTCCAAATGTCCATTATATTTTGCTCTGGTGTCGAACAATGAGTTGATCACTTGCTTGAATTTGCATTAAAGTACCATAACAGCTTAGATACAGGTTCTTTCAGGCTTTATGTTATTTCATTCTCAAGTGGTGTTAAACCTGGGGTCTCCAATCAGTGTAAAACTGACAAAATTATGACTTAAATCAGGAAGTATTTGTTCAAGAAGTCATCAAGGTTATGAATTTGGGTTCAATATCCATCCCATCACTTTGTGGATGAGGTGTTTTGAAGCTTTAAGTTTGGTATAATGGTTATCTCGCTGTCAGAGTTTTTCATATTACAGATAAACTAACTAAAATATGATTCTAAGAGGAGAGGAATCAGTTCAGGTTCAGTCTGAAACTGAGGCTACACATGGTACAAGGACAGAGATCAGATTGGATCACCATCCTCACAGTTTTCATGAGCCTCTGGGCGCTCTTCACTGATCTAATTTGGGTCTGTATAATAATGATCTCCACATTCAACAGCTCTAATTTGGACAAATATCCATGAGTTACTGTGAATGCACGCTCCGTTCCCTCCGTTTATTACGGCCTCAATGGAGGAGCAGAGTCGAGCTGATTGAAGGAATTAGATCATATGAAACATCAGAGAGCTGCTCCTGTATCTGAGTTCTTCTTTGACATTACGTTACATTAACGGCAGCTTAATGAATGATACATGTCTCATCTGCTGGGAGGACGATGGTCCCTGATGCATACAGCTGTGGCATTAATGAGTAGTTTGTTTTGATGTTCTGCTAGGGCTGTAGCTTCACAGCATGCACGCATCAATGTTGTTTTAATGTATGTCTTGGTCTTTGAGCTGTCTACATGTGCCTTGTTCATCCTTTAGCGTGATATTAAAAGTATACCACAGCAATCATTCCTGGGGCAGATCTTTGCTGCCATAAGGGAGGCTTTGGCGCCTTTATAACCATAGTCAAATAGCTCAATAGTCGCCAAGTCAAGAAAATGAATAGCTACATAATACACAAATCTTCCAAGTTGGCCAACATTTAGCCACATTTGGCCCAGTCTTGGATCCTTTTGTCTATTGTCTGATTACTCTTACCCTCTGGAGGCAACAGACAATGTTTTAGGGTTTCCGAAGGAGCCCGTGGATATCCAGAAAATGGATCCCATTAGAAAGCTTCTGGTGCCAAAATCCCGGTTCCTTGCCAACAATCAACTGGTATCACAACAAATAAATTCTTTCCTTCTTAGAGTTGCCGCCTCGCAGCGTGCGGGCCGAGTCCATCCCGGAGTCTATGTTGGAAACCGCCGAGCAGCTGATGGTGGAAGACCTCTACAACCGTGTCAAGGACATGATTGATGACCGCAGCCCCTACAATACCCCCTGTGTGCTGGACATCCAGAGGGCCATGGTGCAGGACCGCATGGAGGCTCCCATCAACCCTGTGGACGAGGTGTGGCCCAACATCTTTATAGCCGAGAAGTAAGTCATCACAGCGGAAACCATGTTTCTCTAATGAATGACAACAACCTGTTGTTTGAGACCTTACCTGGCATTACCACCAACATTTTTAGGAATCCATGAGATCCTTCCTAACAAACAAAGACGCAGTCTTGGCAGTTTTTTCATTCATGCTACTGCTATTTTATATATTTAATAAAACAGGACTCTTTTACAGATCTGTTGCGGTCAACAAGGCTCGTCTGAAGCGAATGGGCATCACCCACATCCTTAACACCGCCCATGGCACGGGGGTCTACACAGGCGAGACTTTCTATGCCGGCATGAACATCCAGTACATGGGCATCGAGGTGGACGACTTTCCTGAAGCCGACATTGCGGTGCACTTCCGGCCCACCGCCGAATTCTTGGATGAAGCTCTGCTGACACACAAGGGTGAGAAACGGTTTGTTTTGTCAGAAAATCTGAATATTAAATGTAATAAATGAAACAACAGCTGTATGAAAGATCAGATGTTTACTTAATTACTACTATTACATGTACTTCTTCTCTTATATACCCAGTGGTGTAGTGCAGCATATACACAGGTATACAGAGCATACTCACTTATTTTTCATCATTAAACTCCTCACGTTTCATGAATGGATGGAGCAAGGTGAAATCTGCTCTTCTTTTGTGGCAGATGTTGGTTCCACAGTGCTAACATACTCCCTGAAGACAAGTAGCACAAGTTGAGTGACTATGTGCGTAACAAGGACAATACACAACACATTTATTTGAGCTAAAAGGACATTTTTTATTTACATGTTCCCAGGCAGGTAAGGGAATATTTTACAGCCAACAAAAGAGTCATTGGGTCAAACAGTTTCAACACCTCAACTCTTATAATCTTATTAACAAACTCTAGTAATAACTGTGTGTCTCCATTATAAATTGTCATAATGCAAGCAGGGTTAGGGTGCTCGAGGTACACTCAAATGCAGACGGCTTGTTCAGTTCAAATAATTTAATAACAAAATGGCAATGAACAAAAGGCTTAGGATGATGTGGCGGACAAGGGGTCACAACCAGGGAATGCGGTCCAAAACAGGCAAACAAATCCAAGAACCAAAAGTCCAAATAAACAGGCAAGGTCCAGGAAAACAAAAAGCAAAATGCAGTAGGACTAAGCACTAGAAAAGGGCTTGACACACAGTACGGTGACAAACTAATAAAGACTGAAGGGGAAAACACAGACAAGGGAAAGCTAATGGAGAACTGGTGAAACTAATCAAGGCGTGGCGGACAAACAGGCAGAAAAGAGGTTCAAGGATCGGAAGTAAAACAAGAAAAGACACTGAAGGAGAAAATACAACAACTTAACAGAAACCCAAAACCACACAATATTTATTTATGTGTTTATGTAGAAAGTAAAGATAAATGTCAGTATTAGCCTCAGAAATACAGAAGACTATAATTACTGTTTTGTTTCCTTGCAGGAAAGGTTCTTGTTGTTTCCATGATGGGCATCAGTCGCTCTGCTATACTGGTGGCATGCTACCTGATGATCTTCCAGCACATGAGCATCATGGAGGCCCTGACTTCCATGAGGAAAAAGCGTGCCATCAACCCCAACGAAGGCTTCCTGAAGCAGCTGCGAGAGCTCAATGAGACCCTGATGGAGGAGCGTGATGATGACGACGAAACGCTCAGCCAGTGCTCCGTCATTGATGCGCGCACGCGCGCTCAGATCTTCGGTGAGGGCGTGGACGACGATGACGATGACACGGACAAAGAGGAAGAGCAGAGTATGATCGAGGTGAAAGCACACTCCATCACGATGGAAGAGGAGGAGGACAAAGAGAGCGTGATGAGCAGTGTCGCCTCCTCTGCAGCTGCTGCGGCGCTCAGGAGTGGATTGATCGGAGCGCAAAATGGGATGGACAACCAGGGATCGGCACACAACCAAGAGAAGATCGTTTTACCTGAGGAGGGTGGTGGAGAAGATGGTGACGATGAGGACGGCCTCGACAGCATGATCCACGAGTGGCAGCGGAGAAATGAGAAATATCAAAACGATGACTGGTGGGAGAAGCAGCTCAATAGCGACGATGAGGATGGGGAATCTCTCGCTGAGGGCAGACCAAGGAAGACGAAGGAAGGTCTAGACGCTGATGTAGAGAGTATTACCAGCGAGGACGTACAAGCTGTAAAAGAGCGGGTGAAGCGTCGGACCAGACGTCCACCCTCAGACACGATGTCCACCTCCAGCTGCACAAGTTACTCTGATCTTTGGAAACAGCGATTGAGGGAAATTGAGGAGCAAGCTGCTGCTCGCTACCGCAAGAAAGAGGATGACGAAGGCAGCGAGAGCACAGCTACAGAAGGCGGAGAAGGAGGGAAGAAGAAGATTGACGAAGAGGTGGAGAGCTTACTCTCTGACACCAGTTCCATGTACAACTTTTGCCATAAGAATAAGGAGAAGATGTCGCCCTTGGAGCGTTGGCGGGTGAAGAGGATCCAGTTTGGCTGGAACAAGAAAGATCGAGAGGATGGAGAGAAAAGTTCAATCGGAGATGGAGAAAACGGAGATGGCGAGGGACAAACCAAGACTCCATCCCTCCAAGATGTTAATCTGACAGCATATCAGTCGTGGAAGTTGAGGCAGCAGAAGCGTTACGGGGAGGAAAACACAGATGAGATCTTGGAGATGAGTCGTGGTGAGGACTCTGCAACAGTTAAACGGAGGCAAAAACGTGAGGAGATCCTGGAACGTTCAAGGAAAAATTTAGAGGAGAGTCAGTCCATGTGTGGATGGGAGAATGAGAGCTGCGTCAGTGGAGGTACAATACCTCTTTCTGCCTTCTGGGCTGGAGCTGGAGTCACAGGTCCACCAAGTGTTGCCAATGATGACAACATGTCTATGCTCAGCGGCAGGTCATCTGTCATATCTTCAGTTTCGCAGGCTCGCAGTACGAGATCAGCAAAATCTACAGTCCCAGTCAATCCCATGACACCAGTTCCTCCCATCCTTCCAGTTCCTACTGTCCAGGGTCCCGGGGGTGAACCAATGGTGAATCTGGCTAGCATCCAAAACTGGATTGCGAATGTCGTCACTGAAACTATCAAACAGAAGCAAACCGAGATGAGCCTGCCTCCTCCATCACGTGCTGGATCAGATCTTAGCTTTGGCGGCGCAACAAGCATGATTTCAGGCCGTGGCATGGATGATGACAAAGCATCCTTGTTGAGTGGCACGTCCTATTCCAGTAGACTGTCTCAGGGTCGCGGCAGGGCAGCATCAGTCCTCTCGGGTGGCGGGCAGAGCAGTGTCACTGGTATCACTGGAAGAGGCTCTGCTCTGGGATCTAGCCTTGGCACCACCTTGGGCTCCAAGAAAAACAAGATCACCACCACTAGCGTCCCACTTTTCAGCCTGTTCCAAGACCAGGTCGATATGGGTAAACTGGATGCCATAGACAAGGAGATCAAGTCCGAGATGAGGGACAAGATGGCTACCTATGAAAAGAAGAAGATCTTGGAGGACAACAAGCGGAGCACCCTCTACAAGAAAAAGAAACCAAAGGAGGACGAAGAAGAGGAGGAGGAGAGGATGAAGAAAGAGGAGGAGTTTCTTGAAGAAACAAAGAAAAAGGAGAAACCTCAAAGGAGTTATGGTCTCTCTGGGTGCTTGAATCTCAACCCTGCCCTGGAGAAAGACAAGAACACCAGCATTGACGACTGGCTGAAAAGTGTCAGACCTCCTGAGAGGAAACCAGCCTCCGCAGAGATAGCAGAAGATCCCTACGACGATCTCGATGCCTCCGCTTCCGAATTTGATTTCTCAAGCCGCAGAGCCTCATATGCTGTCAATGATGAAGAAGATGAGGAAACTTATGGCATTTCATCCAGATACAGATCAAGGTTACATGAGGATCCATTAAGTGAAGGCACAGAATATTCCTGCAATGGGTTCACGCAATCCAACAGCCGAGCGGGGAGGTCGTACGGTAGTTACGACGAAAGCGACGAGGCGACTGAGAGCTACGGCGACCTCTCAACAAAGAGAAAGTTTGCTCATCATTCACGGTATGAAAGCAGTGACACGGAAGGGACGAGGAGTAGGAGGGAGGAAACTACAGAGGAAGAGGAGGATGACATTGCTACCTTTATCGCTCAAACCAGGCAGAGGATCAGAGCTCGGGCTGCCGCGGAGGCCGAAGATGACGAGGTGCTCGCAGCTTGGAGGGCACAGCAGGAAGCGAAATCACAGAGCAGAAGCGAATCTGCAAACTACTGATGCAAGGAGTTTTTAGAAAACGAGAGTTAAGGGCTAATTCTGTGCTGCTGCTAACTTATTATGGATACATTTGGTTTTGTTTTCCAGAAATTAAATATCATCTGAGGCGTATTGTGCAAAACATCTCAAACCTTTTGGACACAAACGTCGTGAGGTGGATTAAGGACTTATTTTCTGCACTATTGTTCAGTAATCACTATAATAACATTTTGTAAAGTGTGTTTCACTTTTTTTGAATTGTGGATGTCTGTATTTGGAAAAAAAACCCTGGTTTATATCAATATAAATAAAAAGAAAAAGCAATTTTGCCTGCTGAGTGTTTAGCCTGTATTATTACTAATGACTAAATATAAGTAGAGTTAAGGTTTTGGTTGCATATTTTCATAAGAGTATAGTGAAACTCTATATTTGTACTGTTACATTATTTTATTATTGCAATAAATGATCTGATGAATTATGTTATTTATTTATTTAACAGATTCTTCAAAACAGAAGCTTTAATAAGTAATTTCAACACACCATAACATTAATTTCACTGTCTGTGTAAACACACAGGACAAAGAAAGAGATGAGCTGGGAAATAAAGATATTTTAATTGATTTAACCTTGTATTTCTGCATTATACGCACAGGCAGAGTTTGATCTAACCACGGCTCTATACATTTGATTGCAACAGGCACATGAAGGTCGTAGGGCGTTGTCTGTTTTTCAGTCACAACTCTTTTTTTCTTGTGACAAGCCAAGAGGATAATTTCCTGGAAAAGTCTCAAAAGAATGACTTAAAGCAGTAATAATAGTGAACGTGAGGGTGCAGATAATTGAGAAACTAAAAACAGCGGAGGGATTTGCACTCCAATTGGATGAATGACACATATAGGCCAATAACCCAGCATATAAATAGGTTAATAAGGTGAAATAAAAGTTGAATAAAGTAAATATAAGTTATTATAGGCCAGGCATGATACATTTTAAAATATTTATTGCATGTGTGGGTCCCTGTTCTGTTTGTGTTGAAGACCCCTGACTTAAAGTCTGTCTTTCTTTTATTAGAAACAGATGTTTGAGACTGAAATGTATTCCAGAAGAAAAAGTTATACAACCATCTAGTGGACATTGGTGGTAATGCTTTAAGGATAGTTTATCATTTAGTGAATTACCGACTGCTCCAACAGCTGAGGAATCCACACTTACATATCTATACACCTAAAAAATAAAGAATTGTTAAGCTTCTTTCAAATTTGATGTATTTTCCAAATCTTTATTGTATTGCAACAATTTCTAGAAGATGATAGCAGGAAATGACAATGAGGAGCTAGATGTTACAACCAGGGCTTTTAACTGAGTTAACTAAGTCAGTTTTGACATAGTTTTTGAGTATTTTCAATGTGTGATTGCAGCATGATTTTTTTAATCATTTCTGGTCCTAATGAACTCCGTAATTAGTCAGTCAGAACTTCAGAATACTTTAAATATATTATGCTGATCCTGTATTTTCAAATGCAGGACATTGATTTGCAGCAGCATTGCTTTAGGTAATGATCTGAATACTTCTTCCACCAAAACAATTAAGAGACCACCTGAAAGATTAAAGTATTACAAACCCGAGGCTGAAAACGTGGCCTTCAGGTCACCAGACTGTGGACTGAGAGATGACGTACGCTGCATTTGTGCCAACGGGCATTAATCAAATCCTTTTTTTTGGGTGAGTCTGAATGCTTTCCTAACATTTATAAGTGGTTTTGAACTTGTGAGGGACAAATGCAGGTTTATTTCTTCGCATGATGGCGAGCAGAACGGCTGCAGACATGCTGCACAGTTTGGACCTGGAGGAAAACTCAGTAGCGTCTCAGGTTATTCAGGAAGGAGGGCTGTTTGGGCAGACTCTGTCATTACAGGACACGATGGAGCCGATTTTGTCTGAGGACAACAGTGAAAAGATTGCATCGGGTGAAGAGAAAATTGCTCAAGAAGCAGATGAGAAGAAGACAGAGGAAGAAATGCCAAGGGATAAAGTGACCATGGAGGAAGACCAAGAAAAGCAGGTGAGGAAAGAGGAAGGAGATCAACATGTTAAAGACTGGAATGAAGAAAAAGAGGACGAGGAGTTGCAACAAGAAGGAGAAAAACAAGAAGTACAAAAGGAAGTAGAGGAGGAAGGAAGGCCAGAAAAAGTGGAGGAGAAGAAGACTGAAGGTGAGAATGAAGAAAAAGCAAACCTGGAGGAGGAACAGGAGGTGCATAGTGGATGTGTACAGAAAGAAACAAATGCTGAAAAACAGGAAGAGGAGAAAGAGAAGAAGAAGGGAGAGAACAAAGACGCTGAAATGGCACAAATGGTGGAGGATGAAAAAGGAGACAAAAAGGTAGAGATAGAAGCAAGAGAGAAAGAGGAGCAAGGAGAGGTAAATGTAGAAGAAGAAAAGGTAAAGGAAAAGGATGAAGAGGACAGACAGCTAGAGGAAGAAATGAAAAAGGGAGAGATAGAGCTTGGGGCTGAAAAGCAAGAAGAAGAAGAGGTGCTTATGGAGGAAGGAAGAGAAGATGAAATAGCAGAGAAAGAAGAGGAAGATGAAGACAGAAACAAGCATGAAAGGGAGAAAGAAGGAAAAGGAAGTGAACATCATGTTGAAAAAGAAAAAGAAGATCAGATGGAGGACAAACAAGAACAAGAACAACAGATTAATGAAAGAGAAGAAGAGTTGGAGGACGAACAGACTGATGAAACAGTAGAAACGAAAGAGGCAGAACAAAAGGAGGCACCAAGAGAAGAAGAACAGACTGAACAGGTAGAAAAGATGGAAGAAACTATAGAAATGGAGACACCCAAAGAAGAACAAGAACAGACTGATGAAACAGGAGAAAAGCTGGAGGAGGAAGACAAAAAAATGGAGGCCCAAAAAGATGAAGGAGAACAGATCGAAAAAGTAAAAAAGATGGAGGAAAAGACGGAAAGGGAGGCACCAAATGAAGAACAACAACAGATTGAAAAAGAAGAAAAGATGGAAGGAACGTCAGAAATGGAGACACTGAAAGAAGAACAAGAACAACTGATTGATGAAACAGGAGAAAAGCTGGAGGAGGAAGACAAAAATGAGGAACCAGAAGAAGAACAAGAGCAACAGGTGAAAGAAGTAGAAAAGATGGAGGAAACAGTAGAAATGGAGACACCAAAGGATGAACTCCAACAGATCGAAGAAGTAGGAAAGATTATAGGAATATCAGAAATGACGACACCGAAAGAAGAACAAGAACAACAGACTAAAGAAGCAGAAAAAATGGAAAATGTGACAGAAACAGAGACACTAAAGGAAGAACAGGAGCTACAGATTGAAGAAAAGATTGAGGAAAAGACAGAAATGGAGACACCAAAAGAAAAGGGACAACAACAAATTGAAGAAGTAGAAAAGATGGAAGATGTGACATCAACAGAAGACAAACAACAGACTGATGAAACAGTAGAAAAGATGGGGGGACAAGAAGGAAAGGAGGAACCAGAAAAATACCAGGAACAACAGATTGAAGAAGTAGAAAAGATGGCATCAAATGAAGAACCAGAACAGCAGATTGAAGAAGTAGAAAATTTCGAGGAAACAAGAGAAAAGGAGGCACAGAAAGATAAAGAAGAACAACAGATTGATGAAACAGGAGAAAAGCTAGAGGAGGAAGACAAAAATGAGGCACTAAAAGAAGAACAAGAGCAACAGGTGGAAGAAGTGGAAAAGATGGAGGAAATAGCAGAAATGGAGACACCTAAGGATGAAGACCAACAGATCGAAGAAGCAGGAAAGATCGAGGCAAAGGCAGAAAAGGAGGCACCAAAAGAAGAACAACAGATTGAAGAAGTAACAAAGAAGGAAAAAACGTCAGAAAAGGAGACACCGAAAGAAGAACAAGAACAACACATTATAGAAGTAGAAAATATTGAAGAACAGACAGAAAAGGAAGCACCAAAAGAAGAAGTACAACAACAGATTGAAGAACTAGAAAAGATGGAGGAAACAGTAGAAATGGAGACATCAAAGAATGAACTCCAACAGATCGAAGAAGTAGAAAAGATGGAGGCAAACACAGAAATGGAGGCACCAAAAGAAGAACAACAACAAATTGAAGAAATAGAAAAGATTGAAGAAACGTCAGAAATGATGACACCGAAAGAACAAGAACAACAGACTAAAGAAGCAGAAAAAATGGAAAATGTGACAGAAACAGAGACACTAAAGGAAGAACATGAGCTACAGATTGAAGAAGTAGAAAAGATGGAAGATGTGACATCAACAGAAGACAAACAAGAAGAAAAACAACAAATTGATGAAACAGTCGAAAAGATGGGGGAAGAAGAAAGAAAGGAGGAATCAAAAAAATACCAGGAACAACAGATTGAAGAAGTAGAAAATATCGAGGAAACAACAGAAAAGAAGGCACCAACAGAAGAACGAGAAGTAGGAAAGGAAGATGCGACAGTAACAGAGGCAACGAAAGAAGAAGAACAGGTGGACGAAAAAGCAGAAGAGATGGAGGAAGAAGAGGCACACAAAAAAGAACAAGAACAAAAAACTAAAGAAATAGAAAAGATGGAGGAAATGACAGCTATGGAGGTACCAAATGAAGAACAAGAGCAACAGGTGGAAGGAGTGGAAAAGATAGTGGAAACCACAGAAAAGGAGTCACAGAAAGAAGAACAAGAACATCAGATTGAAGAAGTAGAAAAGATGGAGGAAATAGTAGAAATGGAGACACTGAAGGAACAAATTGAAGGAGTCGAAAATATTGAAGATGCAACCCTTACGGAAGCAACAAAAGAAGAACAACAACAGACTGATGAAACAGTAGAAAAGATGGAGGAGAAAGAAGAAAAGAAGGCACCAAATGAAGAAGAAGAACAAATTGAAGAAGTAGAAAAGATGGAAGATGTAACAGTAACAGAAGCAACAAAAGAAGAACAAGAAGAGTTAGAAAAAGTAGAAAACATGGAGGAAATGACTGAAATAAAGACACCAGAGGAAGAGCAAGGACAACAGACTGAAGACATGGTAGAAAAGATGGAAGAAACCTCAGAAATGGAGTCACTGAAAGAAGCACAAGAACAACAGATTGAAGAACTAGAAAAGATGGGTGAAACAGTACAAATGGAGACGCCAAAAGAAGAACAAGAACAACACATTGTAGAAGTAGAAAATATTGAGGAAAAGACAGAAACCGAGGCACCAACAGAAGAACAAGAACAGATTGAAGAAGTAGAAACGATCGGGGCAAAGACCGAAAAGGAGGCTCCAAAAAAAGAACAACAGACTGAAACAGTGGAAAAGATGGAAGATGTGACAGTAATGAAAGCAACAAAAGAAGAAGAACAGACTGATGAAAATATTGAAGTAGAAAATATCGAGGAAACAACAGAAAAGGAGGCACTGAAAGATGAAGAAGAGCAGATTGAAGAAGTAGAAAGGGTGGAGAAAGAGAAAGAAATGGAGGCACCATATGAAGAACTAGAACAGCAGATTGAAGAAATAGAAAAGATGGAGGAAACAGCAGAAACTGAGACACCAAAGGAAAAACAAGAACAACAGATTGAAGAAGTAGAAAATATCGAGGAAACGACAGAAAATGAGGCACCGAAAGATGAGGAAGAACAACAGATTGATGAAGTAGAAAAGGTGGAGGAAATGACAGCTATGGAGGCACCAAAAGATGAAGGAGAACTGATTGAAAAACGTGAAAAGATGGGGGAAATGACAGCAATTGAGTCACCAAATGAAGAACAAGAACAACAGATTGAACAAACAGTAGAAATGATGGAGGGAGAAAAAGAAAAGGAGGCACCAACAGAAGAACAAGAACAGGAGATTCAAGAAGTAGGAAAGATGGTAGATGCAACAGTAATGGAGGCAACGAAAGAAGAAGAAAAACAGACTGAACAAACATTAGAAAAGATAGAGGGAGAAGAACAGGAGACACCAAAAGAAGAAGAGGAACAGCAGGTGGAAGAAGCAGAAAAGATGGAGGAAACAGCAGAAATAGAGACTCCAAAGAAAGAACAGGAGCAACAGACTGAAGAATCACAAAATGTCCAGGAAAAGACAGAAATTGAGGTAGAGAAAAAGGAACAAGAACAACAGATTGAAGAAGTAGAAAAGATAGAGGAAGAAAATGAGGCACCAACAGAAGAACAAGAACAACTGATTGAAGAAGTAGAAAAGATGGAAGATGCAACAGTAATAGAGGCAACAAAAGAAGAACAGGTGGAAGAAAAGGCAGAAGAAATTGAGGAGGAAGAAGAAAAAATGGCACTGAAAAAAGAACAAATTGAAGAAGTAGAAAGGATGGAAGAAACAACACAAATGGAGACACAGAAAGATGAAGAAGAACAACAGATTGAAAAACTAGAAACGACGGAGGAAAGGACAGAAATGGAGGCCCCGAAAGATGATGGAGAGCAACAGGTTGAAAAAGAAGTAAAGATCGAGGAAGAAGAAAAAAACGAGGCACCAGCAGAAGAACAAGAGCAAGAAATTCAAGAAGTAGAAAAGATGGAAGATGTGACAGTAATGGAGGCAATGAAAGAACAACAACAGACTGATGAAACAGTAGAAAAGATGGATGAAGAAGAAAAAGAATCAAAAAAAGAACAAGAAAAACAGACTAAAGAAGAAGAAAAGATGGAAGATGCAACAGTAACAGGGGTAATGAAAGAAGAAGAACAACAACATATTGAAGAAGTAGAAAAGATGGAGGGAGAAGAAAAGGAGACACCGAAAGAGGAACAAGAACATGTGGAAGAAGCAGAAAAGATGGAGGAAACAGCAGAAATGGAGACATCAAAGAAAGAACAGGAGCAACAGATTGAGGAAACAGTAGAAAAGATTGAGGTAGACGAAGAAAAGGAGGCACAGAAAGAAGAACAAGAACAACAGATTGAAGAAGTAGAAAAGATCGAGGAAATGACAGATGTGGAGGCACCAACAGAAGAACAAGAACAACAGATTGAAGAAACAGTAGAAGCGATGGAAGATGCGACAGTAACAGAGGCAACAAAAGAAGAAGAACAGCTGGAGGAAAAAGCAGAAGAGATGGAAGATGCAACAGTAATGGAGGCAACGAAAGAACAAGAACAACAGATTGATGAAACAGTAGAAAAGATGGAGGGAGAAGAAAAGGAGACATCGAAAGAGGAACAAGAACAGGTGGAAGAAGCAGAAAAGATGGAGGAAACAGCAGAAATGGAGACATCAAAGAAAGAACAGGAGCAACAGATTGAAGAATCACAAAATGTCCAGGAAAAGACAGAAATTGAGGTAGAGAAAGAAGAACAAGAACAACAGATTGAAAAACTAGATACGATGGAGAAAAGGACAGAAATGGAGGCACCAACAGAAGAACGAGAAGTAGGAAAGGAAGATGCGACAGTAACAGAGGCAACGAAAGAAGAAGAACAGGTGGATGAAAAAGCAGAAGAGATGGAGGAAGAAGAGGCAAACAAAAAAGAACAAGAACAAAAAACTGAAGAAGTAGAAAAGATGGAGGAAACAGCGGAAATGGAGACAATGAAGGAAGAACAACAAGAACAGACTGATGAAGCAGTAGAAAAGATGGAGGAAAAAGAAAAGGACGCACAGAAAGAACAAGAGATTGCCAAAAGAGTAGAAACAATGGAGAAAGAAGAAGAAAAGGTGGCACAGAAAAATGATCAAGAACAACAATTTGAAGAAGTAGAAAGGATGGAGGAAAGGACAGAAATGGAGGCACTGAAAGATGAAGAACAACAGAACGAAACACTAGAAAAGATGGAGGAGGAAGAAGAAAAGGAGGCACCAACAGAAGAACAAGAACAGGAGATTCAAGAAGTAGGAAAGATGGAAGATGCCACAGTAATGGAGGCAACAAAAGAAGAAGAAAAACAGACTGAACAAACATTAGAAAAGATGGAGGAAACAGCAAAAATGGAGACACCAAAGAAAGAACAAGAACAACAGACTGAAGATTCACAAAATCTCCCAGAAAAAACAGAAATTGAGGTAGAGAAAGAAGAACAAGAACAACTGATTGAAGAAACAGTAGAAAAGATGGAGGATGCAACAGTAATAGAGGCAACAAAAGAAGAACAGGTGGAAGAAAAAGCAGAAGAAATTGAGGAGGAAGAAGAAAAGATGGCACCGAAAAAAGAACAAGAACAACAGATTGAAGAAGTAGAAAGAATGGAAGAAACAACACAAATGGAGACACAGAAAGATGAAGAAGAACAACAGATTGAAAAACTAGAAACGATGGAGGAAAGGACAGAAATGGAGGCCCCAAAAGATGATGGACAGCAACAGGTTGAAAAAGAAGTAAAAATCGAGGAAGAAGAAAAAAGCGAGGCACCAGCAGAAGAACAAGAGCAAGAGATTCAAGAAGTAGAAAAGATGGAAGATGTGACAGTAATGGAGGCAATGAAAGAACAACAACAGATTGATGAAACAGTAGAAAAGATGGATGAAGAAGAAAAAGAATTGAAAAAAGAGCAAGAAAAACAGATTGAAGAAGAAGAAAAGATGGAAGATGCGACAGTAACAGGGGTAATGAAAGAAGAAGAACAACAGATTGAAAAAGTACGAAAGATGGAGGGAGAAGAAAAGGAGACACCGAAAGAGGAACAAGAACAACAGGTCGAAGAAGCAGAAAAGATGGAGGAAACAGCAGAAATGGAGACACCAAAGAAAGAACAAGAAGAACAGATTGAGGAAACAGTAGAAAAGATTGAAGTAGAAGAAGAAAAGGAGGCACAGAAAGAAGAACAAGAACAACTGATTGAAGAAATAGAAAAGATGGAAGATGCGACAGTAACAGAGGCAACACAAGAAGAAGAACAGCTGGAGGAAAAAGCAGAAGAGATGGAAGATGCAACAACAATGAAGGCAACGAAAGAACAAGAACAACAGATTGATGAAACAGTAGAAAAGATGGAGGAAGAAGAAAAGGAGACACTGAAAGAACAAGAACAGGTGGAAGAAGCAGAAAAGATTAAGGAAACTGCAGAAATGGAGACATCAAAGAAAGAACAGGAGCAACAGATTGAGGAATCACAAAATGTCCAGGAAAAGACAGAAATTGAGGTAGAGAAAGAAGAACAAGAACAACACATTGAAGAAACAGTAGAAAAGATTGAGGTAGAAGAGGAGACCGAGAAAGAACAAGAACAACAGATTGAGAAAGTAGAAAAAATGGAACATGTAACAGAAACTGAGGCACCGAAAGAAGAAGAAAAACAACAACAGATTGAAGGAGTAGAAAAGATGGAGGAAAGGATAGAAATGGAGGACCCGAAAGAAGAACATGAGCAACAGGTTAAAGAAGTAGAAAAAGTGGAGAAAATTACAGAAATGGAGGCACCAAATGAAGAAGTAGAACAACAGATTGAAAAAGTAGAAAATATCAAGGAAATGACAGAAAAGGATGCACTGAAAGATGAAGAACAACAGATTGAAGAAGTAAAAAAGGTGGAGGAAATGACAGATATAGAGGCACCAAAACATGAAAGAGAATTGATCGAAAATGTTGAAAAGATGGAGGAAATGACAGCAATTGAGTCACCAACAGAAGAACAAGAACAACTGATTGAAGAAGTAGAAAAGACTGAAGATGTGACAGTAACAGATGTAATGAAAGAAGATCAACACATTGAAGGAGTAGAAAAAATGGAGGGAGAAGAAAACGAGACACAGAAAGAGGAACAAGAACAACCAGTGGAAGAAGCAGAAAAGATGGAGGAAACAGCAGTAATGGAGACACCAAAGAAAGAACAGGAGCAACAGATTAAAGAATCACAAAATGTCCAGGAAAAGACAGAAATTGAGGTAGAGAAAGAAGAACAAGAACAACAGATTGAAGAAACAGTAGAAAAGATGGTGGAAATGATAAAAATGAAGGCACTGAAGGATTTAGAACAACAGATCGAAGAAGTAGAAAAGATGGAAGATGTGACAGTAACAGAGGTAATGAAAGAAGATCAACAGATTGAAGAAGTACACAAGATGGAAAAAGATGAAGAAAAAGAGACACTGAAAGAAGAACAAGAACGACCGATTGACGAAGTAGAAAAGATTGAGGAGAAGACAGAAATTGAGATAGAGAAAGAAGAAAAAGAACAACAGATTGAAGAAGTAGAAAATATCCAGGAAAAGACAGAAAAGGAGGCACAGAAAGAAGAACAAGAACAACAGATTGAAGAAGTAGAAAAGATGGAGGAAATGACAGATGTGGAGACACCAACAGAAGAACAAGAACAACAAATTGAAGACACAGTAGAAAAGATGGAAGATGTGACAGTAACAGAGGCAACAAAAGAAGAAGAACAGCTGGAGGAAAAAGCAGAAGAGATGGAAAATGCAACAGTAATGGAGACAACGAAAGAACAAGAACAACAGATTGATGAAACAGTAGAAAAGATGGAGGGAGAAGAAAAGGAGACATCGAAAGAGGAACAAGAACAGGTGGAAGAAGCAGAAAAGATTAAGGAAGCAACAGAAATGGAAGCACCGACAGAAGAACAAGAACAACAAATTGAAGAAAAAGCACAAGAGATGGAAGATGCAACAGTAATGGAGGCAACGAAAGAACAAGAACAACAGACTCATGAAACAGTAGAAAAGATGGAGGGAGAAGAAAAAGAGACACTGAAAGAGGAACAAGAACAACAGGTGGAAGAAGTAGAAAAGATGGAGGAAACAGCAGAAATGGAGACACCAAAGAAAGAACAGGAGCAACAGATTGAAGAATCACAAAATGTCCAGGAAAAGACAGAAATTGAGGTAGAGAAAAAGGAACAAGAACAACAGATTGAAGAAGTTGAAAAGATGGAAGATGTTGAAAAAAAGGAGACACCGAAAGAGGAACAAGAACAGGTGGAAGAAGCAGAAAAGATGGAAAAGAGGAACAAGAACAGGTGGAAGAAGCAGAAAAGATGGAGGAAACAACAGAAATAGAGACACCAAAGAAAGAACAGGAGCAACAGATTGAAGAATCACAAAATGTCCAGGAAAAGACAGAAATTGAGGTAGAGAAAGAAGAACAAGAACAACAGATTGAAGAAACAGTAGAAAAGATTGAGGTAGAAGAAGAAAAAGAGACAGAGCAAGAACAAGAACAACAGATTGAAAAAATGGAACATGTGACAGAAACTGGGGCACTGAAAGAAGAAATACAACAACATATTGAAGAAGTAGAAAAGATGGAGGAAATGATAGAAATGGAGGCACCGAAGGATGAAGAACAACAGATTGAAAAAGTAGACAGGATGGAAGAAGATGAAGAAAAAGAGACACCGAAAGAAGAACAAGAACGGCCAATTGACGAAATAGAAAAGATTGAGAAGACAGAAACTGAGATAAAGAAAGAAGAAAAAGATCAACACATTGAAGAAGTAGATATCCAGGAAAAGACAGAAAAGGAGGCACAGAAAGAAGAACAAGAACAACAGATTGAAGAAGTAGAAAAGATGGAGGAGATGACAGATATGGAGGCAAGAAAAGAAGAACAGGTGGAAGAAAAAGCAGAAGAGATGGAGGTAGAAGAAGAAAAGGAGGCGTCAACAGAAGAACAAGAACAAGAGATACAAGAAGCAGAAAAGATGGAAGATGTGACAGTAATGGAGGCAATGAAAGAACAAGAACAACAGACTGGTGAAACAGTAGAAAAGATGGAGGGAGAAGAAAAGGAGACACCGAAAGTGGAACAAGAACAACAGGTCAAAGAAGTAGAAAAAAATAAAGAAACAGCAGAAATGGAGACACCAAAGAAAGAACAGGAGCAACAGATTGAAGAATCACAAAATGTCCAGGAAAAGACAGAAATTGAGGTAGAGAAAAAAGAACAAGAACAACAGATTGAAGAAACAGTAGAAAAAATGGAAGATGTGACAGTAACAGAGTTAATGAAAGAAGATCAACAGATTGATGAAACAGTAGAAAAGATGGAGGGAGAAGAAAAGGAGACACCGAAAGAACAACAAGAACAACAGATGGAAGAAGCAGTAGAAAATATTGAGGTAGAAGAAGAAAATGAGACAGAGAAAGAACAAGGACAACAGATCGAGGAAGTAGAAAAAATGGAACATGTAACAGAAACTGAGGCACTGAAAGATGAAGAACAACAACAGATTGAAGGAGTAGAAAAGATGGAGGAAAGGATAGAAATAGAGGCACCGAAAGATGAAGAACAACAACAGATTGACGAAGTAGAAAAGATGGAAGATGTGACAGTAACAGATGTAATGAAAGAAGATCAACAGATTGAAGGAGTAGAAAAAATGGAGGAAACAGCAGAAATGGAGACAACGGTCGAAGAAGAACAACAACAGATTGATGAAACAGTAGAAAAGATGGAAGAAGTTGAAAACAGATTGATGAAACAGTAGAAAAGATGGAAGAAGTTGAAGAAACACCGAAAGAGGAACAAGAACAACAGGTGGAAGAAGTAGAAAAGATGGAGGAAACAACAGAAATGGAGACACCACAGGAAGAACAAAATCGACCGATTGACGAAGTAGAAAAGACAGAAATTGAGATAGAGAAAGAAGAACAACAACAACACACTGAAGAAGTAGAAAAGATGGAGGGAATGACAGAAAAGGAGCCACCAGAAGAAGAACAAGAACAACAGGTGGAAGAAAAAGCAGAAAAGATGGAGGAGAGAGAAGAAAAAGAGGCAGAGAAAGAAGAACAAGAACAACAGATTGATGGAAAAGAGGAAAGAGCACTACCGTCATCACCTCCAGAGTCTGAACTTGCTGGAACGCTGAGTCTTGATGGCGCAGAAACAGGTAATGAAGCTCCCAGAGTCCTCACAGATGAAGAGAATGATTCAGGCGCTGCCAAAAACCACAAGGACATTTATCCCACGTCAGTGAGCAGCGACAATGAGGCGGAGGGAGCTTCAACCCAAACTCAAGCTGATTCTCTCACAGATACAAATCTACCTTCAGTCGATGCTCATCTGAATCTGACGGATCCTACAGAGGTGGAGATACAGAATTTGGAGGAACACGAACAGACTGAAACGTCAGAGACATCAACTCCTGCTCCAGGACAAGTTGACATCCAAGATATTACACCTGAAGGTAACCATGATCTAGACTCTTAAAGCACTACTTATAGATCACTTTCACCTCCAACCTTATCACCATACAGTGATTTAAATGAAAAATATGACCGATCCTTCAAATTCAACCTTCGGGAGGTAAATGTAAAATTTGCCAATTTAGATTTCCTTAATTTAAATGAATCAAAACTTCAGCCAACAAGTGTTTAGTTGTTTTGACACGATATGATTTATTTCTACTTATGTCTGTTCTTTCACTTGATCAAGTTACAATATGCTAACTTTTGATTATGAATTATTCATGAATGTGAATGTGATAACTAATCAATTTAAGTTGTTCTGACAAAATACATTGAGTTAATGAGTAAATGTATGTTTAAAGGGTTAAACCAGTTTATTTGAGGTCAAATAGAACAAAATGAACCCAAATAACAATACAATAAGTCTAATTAGTAAGAGCAATAAGCTGCTGCAAATCCTAAGTTATTTGTTGTTGTATGTGCCTAAATGTCTAGCTGGAAGTTTTACACTTTGTGTTATAGTTTGCAGTGAAGAGATGATATTACGTAACTACAGCAGCAATCTGGCTGGAACACAATTACTTACAGTTGAGATTCAGGGCACAGAGTTAATTCATTCATTAAAATCTAATTAAAATTCCACAAGACTGACTCAACTGCCAAATTGACGATGAAAAAACCTCCATAGAGCCAAAGAAATCACATGCTTTAATCTTTGGACCAGGCAGCAAGGCACCCGGTCTGACCCAAAACTCAGCCGACATAATAAACTGTGGAATCCTGTGATGGAAGTGAAGGAAGACAAAGGAGACAAAGAGGAGGAAGGAGGTCAAAGCACTCATAAGATGAACGCCGAGGTGGATGCAACAGGCGACAAGAAGAGCAGCAGCCATCAGTCATCAAAGTACAAATCTGTGTCCTACAGGAAGATCCGGAGAGGAAATACCAGACAGAGGATTGATGAGTTTGAGTCCATGATGAACTTGTGATCAAACCCTGAATACCAGAGGATTTGGATCTGTCTTAGCTTTTTGTGATCCTGTGCTTGTGGTTGATTCCCCCTAGTGGTAACATATAGAGAAAAGTAGTGGACCCAGGTCAGACATATATTAAATGTCCACTCGTGGCAGTGACAGTGAGGACTTAAGGCAGGGAAGGGCTGTATTGTTCATCTTTCCACTTTTGTGCATGAAGCGACACAAATAGAATAAACTTTATTTAGCACTTTACAAATTTTGATGATGATGAATGAATCTTCAAACACAAATTTGAGACTCGAATAGGTTACAATAAAAAGATTATGTCTTGCCCACTGAAATTTAAAACTGATCAATGTTATACTTTATTTTTATGCTTTTACTCAAGGTATTTCCATGAAGAGAGACATTGCACGTGACCAATATGATGGTACATAAATGTTAGAAGAATCATAAATGAGAGAACAGAGTGATGTGATTAATTTGATAATAACCACTGTATTTTATTTATTGTTGAATTTAATGATATTTCATGAACTTACTAAGAGAGTTTTGTTTTGTGTATGCTATTTCTCAGTGGTATGCAGCAAAATCAGTAAATACTAATTAACTAGTTAAATCCACTGCAGCAGTTATTGGTCTATATGGGTTTCTAAGTAGTTTTGATACAGTACTTACTGACATTCTCTTACTTTAATTATTTTCTTCTGTGTGTTAAGCTCATTGAGAGAATTGCCTGGCTACTTTGAAGAATGTATTTTTCCATATTATGCTTTGTTTACCACATAATTCCACGTGTGTTATTTCATAGTTTTGATGTCTTAAGTGTTAATCTACAATGAAGAAAATAATAAAAAAACATTGAATGAGAAGGTGTGTCCAAACTTTTGACTGGTATAGACAGCAAAATGCAGTTTAGCATCTAACCAGGAGCGCAAAAGGCAGTGAAGTGCAGATATGACCTCAAGATCAATTTCTCGAAATAACAACTGTTGTCATCATAGGATAAGGAAGAGGATTTGTTTTCCTGAGATAACAACATAATCACTTTGAGATCTCGAGAAAACAGGAAAACATACAATGTAGCAATGTCAGAGGAGCAGAAGAATGTTGCAATTGCAAAGATTTAATATGCTAGACTATTCTTTTGTTTTCCTGAGATCTCAAATTAATTATGGATTTATCTCAGCGAAACAATGTTTCGTAATCTTGAGACCTTGAGAAAACAAATGAAATTAACTCCTTATCACAAGAAAACAGAAGAAATAAAATGTATGAATGATCCAACAATATCAGACAACAAAGTCTGATATAAGTAGATATAAGTACATGAATATATATTTAGAATGAACGTGTCTTACAAGTAACTGTAGGGATTGCATTGGTGCAGGTAGAAGTATAAAATATACAGTGTATGTTAATAGTAAGACATTATATACAGAATAAACAGCTTATGGTGTGTACACTAGATAAAATATGTACAATATAGACGTGGGCAGTACTATAACACGCATTTATATATGTGTTATATGTATTTAAATAAATACATAAAAACTAAAATATATATTAAAACACAAACATGGTCAATCACTTTTTGAAGTTGTTGCACATTATTTAACTGTAAATTTGATCTTTTATATACCTTTAATACTTTTACTTGTTTACATATGTTGTTTTTGTTTTTTTGTATATTGGAGTTTTGTAAAAACAAAAATAATTTCCCTTTGGGATTTATTAAAGTATTTCTGATTCTGATTCTGAAAAGTGAAATTATTTTAAAACCTGCAAAGTGAATGTTTCTTAAATCTCTCCGGAAACAGGTCAATTTTATATATTTGCTTACTTTTGATTATGAATTATTCATGAATGTGAATGTGATAACTAATCAGTTTAAGTTGTTCTGACAAAATACATTGAGTTAATGAGTAAATGTATGTTTAAAGGGTTAAACCAGTTTATTTGAGGTCAAATAGAACAAAATGAACCCAAATAACAATACAATAAGTCTAATTAGTAAGAGCAATAAGCTGCTGCAAATCGTTATTTGTTATTTGTCGTTAAAAGTTATTTGTTGTTGTATGTTCTTAAATGTCTAGCTGGAAGTTTTTTACTTTGTAATTACAGCAAATCTCTCCGGAAACAGGTCAATTTTATATATGTAGTTCATGTATTGTTATAAAGACTTCAAATCCCAGGATCCTCTGCGGCAGAGAGCTGACGTCACCCGGAGCCCGGACCCGGCGTACCTCTGTCAGCAGCAGCGGTGTGTATATGTGTGTGTGTGTATGTGTGTGCGCAACAAAAGACTTTGAGTTCGCCACATTTGTTCGACGGCTGTTATATTTCTGTGGACTTTATCACAGGTGAGTTAACGAGCACAGGTGACGCCTGTAAATGTAGTTTTTTATTTTTTCAAACTCGAGGTTTGTAGTCCTAACGGCTGGATTCCGACCGTTGGAAGTTGACTCAGGCTAAGCTACGGCGGCTAACAAGATGGCTCCGTCTATTTACCGCTGAAACAATAACAAAGACTCACTCGCAGGGTTTAACTTTAAAAAAAATGTGTGTTTAACAAAAACCCAGCGTCGTGTTCACGGTTTATTTTATTTTATTTAAAGGTTTTATGTCGGTGTTGCTAACGTTAGTGATGACACCGCCGCTGTTACCGTCCGTTGGAGGAAGAGGAAGAGGAAGGAGGTGATGATGATGATGATGACATGCAGTTAGCTGGCTGCCTGTGGCTGCCTGACAGTCGGACAGTCGGACGGATTTTCAGCCCGCTGTGCGTGGCGGTGTCCCCCCCCACACACGACCGGAGCAGGACCGACGAGAGGCGAAGATGCCGCGGAGGAAACAATCCAACCCTCAGCCGGTGAAACGTGAGTCTGGTGTCTCCTTAAAGTGTCTTTTTGTCCACTTAAATACAGATTTTTAAAAAGTTAGGAAGCCAAACGCTGCCTGACTGCTCTAACATGTTGACACTGAAGGCTTCCTTACATTAGATTAGATTAGATATACTTTATTCATCCCACCACGGGGAAATGTACTTGTAAGTGTAGCTACACAACAATAAACAGACAGAAATATCTATAACCTACACAATAAACACGAAAAACAATCAAACAAATGTTGTAAAATGCGACTACGACATGATCAGGTGTTGTAAAGTCTGACAGCAGTCATGGAGGAAGACTCCCGGAGACGTGTTGTCCTCTAAGTGGACGTGTTTGTTATCTCATCCTGAATGTTCTGGCTCAGATGGACCGTCCACTTCCTCTCTTCCTCCTCTCTGCTTCCTGTCCCCGCTTCCTCTTCGCAGTCTGACCTCCACCGCGCGCCCTCGTCTTCTTCCTTTCTTTCTTTCATCCTTTCCTGTTTCTCTCGTTCCCTTCCACTCACCTTTTACCTCCGTTTTATCTCATAATCGCCGCTCTGGGAGTTTCTTGTTCTTATTTCCTAACCGTGTCCTTGCAGAGGGTTCGTTTTGTGGCGTTCCCACCCTGTGTGTGTGTGTGTTAAGTAAGCAAGCAGTCAATCAGAGGATCCGAGCTTCAGTAAACAATAAGACAGTTTTCACTGGTGTGTGTCTAAATGGCAGCTTGCCATGTGAGGATGTGCACGGCTAAGACGTCCGACAGAGGAAAGGCCGTCACGTCCTCAGATTCAGATTTGTTTTATTCAGTCGGGTAGTTCTCTCTCAGAGCGGTCTGTCGTCCTCCTTCAGCTTTCTTCTCATTGACAAGACGGCATTTCTTAACTTAACGGTGTTAGTTTCATCTGTAGTGTGTCAAAAAGGCGCCCGCACACCCAACGAAATTCAGGTGCTAAATATAAAATGACGAGCTGATTTTCACGTTGCGTCTTTGCCCGCGTTGCTAGAAAAGAGACTTCAAACTAAAAGACAGAGCAAATGGGAAATCATAAAATAATTTGCAGGACAGATTTAACATTTCACGTGTGCAGCCTCAAGAGATTCTGGATCTGGCTCCTCGTTTGAGACCCCACGCTTCAGGCTTTGTGTTTATTGTTGATGTCGCGTTTTTCAGTCACTAATTAATTATGAACCGAGCTCTAATGTTCTCTCTGTGTCTCATCCCTTCTTTCACTCCTCTTCCTTTTCCTGACTCAACTCTTCCTCCTCCGCACTTATCTCATCCTCACTCATTTCCTTTGCTTATCTCCTCTTCACTTCCTCTCCACCCCTGCTACTGTGGTCCATCTTAAACACACGTGGCGTACAAAGCCCCCCCCCCCCGCCTTTTTTTATTTTTTAGGAAACTTTTTAAAGTCTGTTTTGTGAAGCAGCGATCATGAGAAATGTTAAATGTGTGCAGTGGAGTCGGAGGCCGGGGCGGAGGTGTGCGAGTCGGGCTGCCTGGTTCTGGAGAGCGACTTCCTGCTGAGTGGAGAGCTGGAGTTTGGAGACTCTGAGATCATGGGGCTGGATAGAGAGTCAGGTCAGTGACACACACACACACACACACACACACACACACACATTATCTTGTCTTTGTCTGGTCAAATCGCCAAAATAAAAGCTCGGTAAAGGCGAGGGATGGTTCAGTTCAGTTCAGACATGGTGTCAGCTAACAGGCTCCCGTCAGACCTGCTCTCCAAGTGTTTAAATAAACTACAGCATGTTTGTCTTCATCTCTCACGCGTCATGTTGGATTACCCGTGAAGTGGAATCTCTTCATACTCTTGTGTTCCTCTTCAGGGATGACCGTCTTCTCTCTGAGCGTCGAGGACGACCCTTCAGCACCGACAGGCTCCGCCTTCCCGGCGTTCCTCTCCTGTAAAGGATGCGGTCAGCTCCTCGGAGACATGCCTCTGGCGGCAGGTTTAGATCTCGGTAACAGTTTTTCTTCGTCAGATGTTTAATCCGTGAGCTTCACCAGGCCATGTCTGTGTCCTCCAACACTTTCTTTCTTCTTATTTTTTCCCATCAATATGTCGTGTCCAGATTGAAGCATGTCCAACCTGATTTGAAATAATGAAAAAGACTTGATTTTATTTCTGACTTATTTTGTTCCAGGTGTGGGCCTGGACCTTGGCGCAGAGCTTTATTGTCTGACCTGTGAGGAAGGCTTTCAGCATGAAGCGTCAGTCGACTCCTCTCAGGTGGAGGAATCAAACCTGGCCGACGGATCCATCAGCGACGGCTCCGACAGAAAGAGGAGAAGCGCGAGCAAGGCGGGCGAAGCCGGCGACCTCCCTCCCAAACTGTTCTCCTGCTCGCTGTGCGCCTTCACCTCTCGCTACTCCAACCACCTCAAGCGCCACATGAGGACCCACGATGGCCAGAAGCCGTACCGCTGCCCCGTCTGCCCCTACGCCTCGGCGCAGCTCGTCAACCTGCAGCGCCACGCCCGCACCCACACCGGGGAGAAGCCGTACGGCTGCCACCAGTGCAGCTACGCCTGCAGCTCCCTCGGCAACCTGAGGAGACACCAACGCATGCACACGCAGGAGAGGCCGCAGAGGAGGCCGAAGGAGAAAAGACGAGGGAGGCGGAAAAAAGCCGAAACTGAAGAAGGTAACGAACGCCTGCAGATCTCTGAAACATAGTCGAAGAGCTCGGTGGTGTTACAGCCGACTCCTTGATGACTGCAGGCTGCAGACCTGCACAGTTTAAAACTCACTGAGATGAATGAAGGATGCATCATTCCTGTGAGAGACAGAGAATGTAATGAGTCAGGTGGGTGTGGATCTCACCTGCATCTCACAATACCGGTTTTCTCCTATTGGGGGAAATATCATTTTTAAAAATATCCAATAGCTCTGTTAATATTTTAGTCCATCTTGTCACGTCCAGTCGTATGCTCGAGGACACATGACAAGTTACTGAGACATTGACAACTGTTGTTAGCTTTTCTATCAATAAATCATCGTATGCTTCTACTTAAACGCCCAACTTTCATGAGATAATATCACAGCAGAACTTTTTACACCTTCCATAAATTTCACCTGAAAGTCGAGTATCCCTCACTTTTTGTGAGCAGTGTATCCACAGAATTATTTATTTAAAAAGATTAAATAAATCCCCCCAAGATGAGGTGAGCACAGTTGATTTTCGTCTCACTGTCAGAAAAAGCCCGCAGGGGGGAATTTTAATTTTGGAAGCGCCGAGCAGAAAAGAGGAAGCGACAAGCTGAAACTGAAAGAGGCTGAAAAATGCAGAAGAGCTCTCTCTGGTTGAGCGCTCGCAGAGTCGTGGCTAACCTCTGGTGAATTCACCTGCAGCTGATGCGTTCAGCAACACTTTGACAAACTCTTATTCTCAAATAAGATGTCAGTCAAACCAAGAGAGGGAAGAAAACCCAGAGGCCTTTTTAAAAAATATATTTTAGAGATGAGTGTATAAGAAGAAGAAGTCAAAGGAGGAAGTTTGAAGTTTAGCTGGATGATGAGTTTCTCGTTATCAGTGTGTCACTCGAGGTCTATTCTTGGTTGGGTTGATCGAGGTTATTGTTCCTGAATAAGAAAATTAAAATGTTCCAAATGTTTTTCTCTCCTTCTCACAGTCGTGTCAGACCTGACCCTCCGGGTGTCCCAGGACTCGGGTTACCTCCAGACGTTAGGGGGCCTCGGCTCTCCCTCCGCCCCGCTCCCCGTCCTCCTCTTCCCCCTGTGCTGCCGGGCGTGCGGCCTCACCCTGGAGGAGGCCGACCTGGACGGGGAGAAAGCGGAGGGAGACGGGGAGAGCGACGGAGGACAGGTACGCTTCCCGAAACTCTGATTCACTGATTCTGTTTTCCTTCTTCTTTTTTCGTTAATTATGAGTCATGCTGAGGTTTTCATCACATTTCATGAAGTCAGTGCGCTGCAGTTGTGCAATGTGTTGTTTGTTTCCATAGCAGTAAGTTGTCTCTGTCAGCAGAGAAGGAATTAGTTCATACTTCCTCCTACTCCTCAAACATGGAAGATTCAATTTGGGTGAATTTATTTGTTGATTTTTGTTTTTTTAGCCTTTTTTCTTTTCCATGTTTAAAATAAACTTATGCAGTCACGTGCCGTTGAGTTGTTACTCTATTAAAACGAGAAAATGCCAAGCGAGCTGATGGTGTGTGTGGACTCAAACCTCTGACCGTGATCTCTGTTTGGATTGTCAGGTGTGTCGTCGCTGCTCGTTGGACCTGCTGTCCAAAGATGGATCCGGGCCTCCCTGCAGTCCGACCGCGTCTCGCGGTTCCCGGCGGGGTCAACGTGGCACCAAGCTGTACCACTGCCCTCACTGCCCCTTCCTGTCCCACTACCCCAACCACCTGGCCCGCCACGCCCACACCCACTCTGAAGAGAAACCCCACCACTGCCCGCACTGCACCTACACCTCCACGCACCTCGACAACCTCAAGCGGCACATGCGCGTGCACACGGGCGAGAAGCCCTACCAGTGCCCGTCCTGCAGCTACGCCTGCGGGAACCTCGCCAACCTGCGGAGACACGAGCGCATCCACTCGGGCGCCAAGCCCTTCCACTGCGGCGTCTGCGGCTACTCCTGCAACCAGAGCATGAACCTGAAGAGGCACATGCTGCGGCACACGGGCGAGAAGCCGTACGCCTGCGCCGAGTGCGACTACACCACGGGGCACTGGGACAACTACAAGCGCCACCAGAGGAAACACGGACACAACGCGGACAGCTGGGACAAACACGCACCTATCAACGGCCTCAGCTGGGGCAGAGACACTCAGGAGAGCCAGAGTCAGGGACAGGAACACAGTTAACACACTGTGTGTGTGTGTGTGTGTGTGTGTGTGTGTGTGTGTGTGTTGTATACACTGGTGAACCTCCAGCTCAGGTTGGAGTTAAACTCAGGTGCCTTTGACAGACTGAACGACTGTAATGCTGCACTGACTTTATCAAGGGGCATTAATCTTTGTGTGTGTGTGTGTGTGTGTGTGTGTGTGTGTGTGTGTGTGTGTGTGTGTGTGTGTGTGTGTGTGTGTGTGTGCGCTGCATAAACACACATCACACACTTTTTTTTTTTTTTTTAGCAAATGCAGTTTCACAAAAATCCAACGTGCAGTTCTCAAATCAGAATGTGACTTTTCTAAGCCGTACGTGTGTCACGAAGCCGGTCCGACGAATCGAGATGTTTATTTTTTTTCTCTACAGATAATCTATATTTTTTAAACGTGAGAGGATTTTTCTTTTCGTGATATCAGGGTGGATCATCTTCTCTCAAGCTTTAAGTCTGGCTGAGCGTTTTAATCCTTGACCTCACCTGAGAATCTTCAGCCTCATCTCTGATTAGTTTGTTAAACGGCCGCTGAAGAACTCCTGTGTCAGCTGGAAATGACGATAACTTGACGAATATGTCGCCCACACTGAAGAATCAAGTGAAAAAATAGCAAGCAGTGTCAGGTTTTACAGTTTTGAATGCAGGAAAGTTTAAGATATCGAGAATAAATCGTGATGTTTCTAAAGCAAAAGACTGAATGTGACGAGAGAGAAAAGCAGTTTTGAGGCGTGACATTATAAAAGGAAATGCAGGAGGCCTTTTCACACGTGACATCATGATCAAAGATCTATTTTCTTAACGCTGATATTTTGTAAAGCTTGACGTTATTTAAAGGCCATTTCTCCTCGAAGAGAGGAGGAGCCGTGTTGTTGTCGAGGTGTTACATGCCTTTTCTGTCAGTCTTGGATTTTTTTTTTTTATCTAGATCCTGAAAAATCCTGAAATTGAAAGACTTTAATTCCAGGAGGAGGTCGGCCTTTCATATAAATAATCAAACGTCTTTATTTCAGTTCATTTCTTTGCAATTATTTAGTCGAATCTGGGTTCAGATGTTCGTGAAGTTCGACCGCTTCTACCAGCGTATTGATCCCGAAGCGGTTCCTTCAGGCTTGTGTGTTTTTTTTCTAAGTTCAGGCTCAGTAAAGCAGCTCCGCCTCGTCTTCAAACTCAAATCTTAATGTCAATACTGTGAATTTATCGGGCTGAGCTGCGGAGACGTTAAAAAGACACGGTTGTTCCACAAGCTGGCTTTTTTTTGTTTTGTTTTGTTTGAGCAGTGACCTTAAAATAATCTTAAATATAAAGCCCCTGGAGCTCGAGGGCTTGTCATATCAAACTCATCTCATTTCTTTTTTTAAAGCTTGTTTGCTTTCGTCCTCTTTGTCAGGCATAAAGACTGTAAGCAAAGGGAAACGGCTAGCCTGACTGTCCACACGGGACTACCAACACCTCTGAAGCTCACTGATTGACACTTTCTGTGTTTTTGTTTGTTCGACCTGCACACGAGCAGAAATAAAAAAAAAAAAACTGTGTAAACGCGTCTTGTCTTCGCAGTGCCTTCACGTCTCTAATAAAAACATCTTCTGATCGAAGCCGAATTGTTGAAGCTACTTCCTCTTTCGCACTCTGTTTAGGAAACACCTGCTTCACACACACCCCGAGGACACACACGGAGACTCGTGATCCTCACCCAGAAATGTCCCCCCAAAAAATCACCCCGACCCACAAAAACACACCTAAAGTGAAGATAAGCTACAACACAAATTACAACAGAGGGGTTTTTATGAGGTGTGGGTGCGAGTAAAGGGTCCATCGAGGGCTGAGGTCAGTCTAGTGTGACTGACACTGATGATAAAAATATAACAGCACAGCCTTTATGTAAATCAGATGAGTGTGTGTGTGTGTTGCGGGTTTAACTTCACAAGCGACTGAAGAAAGCCACAGTAAATACCTAAACCCATGGGCCTGGTGAGTACAACATGACGCTTTTTAATTAATTTGTCTTTTATTTGCATGTTAATCTGATGTTGATTTGTCATTGACGTTGCAATGGCTGTAATTAATGCTTTGTCTGCAACAAAGAACATTTTTGGGAGGTTGAAAAAAATCTTACACACTGTCGGTTTAGCTCTTAAATCCATCAGAAAGAGCAACGGACAGTCATGAAGAAAGATGTGAAGCATTACTACCAAAGTCCAGTGGTTAATGTTGGGATTTTTATGCTTGGAAGCTAAAAATTAAGGCACCACAGAGCATTGAAAAGCAAAGGTACAGCGACTTCCTCTTAAGTTTGAAAGTATACCCAGTGAAGTGTGACAGAAAATCCAACTCGGTCTGCAGTCTCAGTTACACGTTTCTGTCTTTGGTGTCCCATAAAATCAATTTAAAACATCTAGATTTGTTTTATTTCTGTAGATTTTCAACCGGAGACTTGATGGAGTCAAGCAAACACAATAGAAGATGTTTGTGAATCAATAATTTGACATAAAATATTGATTTCTTTAGTAAGTAGCCGTGTATTAAGCAGGATAACGTACAGCGAGCCGGTCATTATTGCAAATATATCCCAGTGGGACTCTTGAATGAACCTGAAGAGCTTTATTACGGCCTTCATTAATGACTTAACATTGCTGATGACGTTTTATTAGAGACTCAGCAGCATTGCACATTATATTGACATGTATAATACTATCAAAGATTGTTGGACATTAAAGGAGAGCCATGATATTTTGTTGGATGTGTTGGTTTCAGCAGCCTGTTTCGGGGTGTCTAATGATCTTAGATGATCTTAGAAGTAAGGTTTGGAGGTTCTGGCCTCAGCTCCTGTATATCACCTCTAGTAAGTGTGCTGGTAGGTCACAAACCAGGCAAAAAAGATGAATGACTTTCTGTCTGTCTGTTGCCTCTGCAGAAAAATTCCCACCCCAAGTTGTTCCCGGGAGACATCGTGGAGTATCCCAGGAACAAATACTTCTCTCATTTCGCGGTGTACTACGGCGAGAAGGACGGCGTTCCCTACGTCGCTCACCTGACATGTCGAGGTTGGTGTTTGCGCTCGTTGTCTACAATGTGACTGTTGTGTCTTGAAGTTGTCTTTAAGTGGTATTCTAGTATTAAAATTTGAGTGATTGTGCTGCAGAAACCTGCCTTATTCTTAGACACAGGCACTGCTTTGACTAAACTAACATCGAAGACTCAGTTACAAACATAAATGACTTGATAAGTTGGAGGTTTTCGTCTGTTTTGTCAGATTCAGACTCCAAGCTGCCGCTCTTTGGCCGAGCTCTGAGGTCAGAGGTCAAGCTGGATCCACTGGAGCTGCTGGGGGAAAAGTACAAGGTAAGCTCGCATGATAATCACATGAGATCTGAATTATTGGTTAATTCCCTTTTGAAATGTCGCAGGTCAACAACATGTTGGACAGCACGCACCCAGCCAGAGACTTCCACGGCGTGGTGAAGCAGGCTATCGACGACATGATGGGACGTGAGGTGACGTTCGATATCTTGTTTCATAACAGCGAGCACCAGGCGACGCTCTTCAGATACGGAGTCAAGAAATCCGAACAGGTCAGTGGATTATTTTATGGTTCTGACTCATTTAATGTTGGAATAATATCAGCATGTTAAAGATAATGATTTCTGAGCTGAACTGATCAGATGTGTTATGCAACACTGATGTTTGCCTGTGCCTTACAGATAGAGAAGGTTTATAAACACATCATGCCGGCCTGGAAGAAACTGTTCGAGAAGAAAAAACTGTGAAATGTTCGCTTCTGATCTCAACCACTGGAGGGCAACATTCAATCCATCGAGCCAATATCAAGAAGCCACTGTCTGCACAAATGTATTTTCTGTTTGTATCCATTGATTGGCCTACATGTGCATATTTACCTTTATATGCGTTCATGTCAAATCTTACAAATCTGTAATAAATACAAGAGGGTGTTGATGATTTCAAGGAAAAACAGTCAGACATTTACAAGGTAATATCTATAGTTGTGATATTATGACTACTTCTCATGAAACTACAGCTATCATCACAAAATATTTAGACTTTATTTTTAATTTTTTTTTAATAGAAACACAAACCTTCAAATATTTCCAAAAAAATGATGGTTTAAAAAAAAATCTCTGTCCTCTTTGGATTTTATTCTGTGTTCTTCTTCTTTACGTGTGCTGCATTTTTAATCAAACGTGAATACTTTTAAATCATTTTACCATCTCTCTGTTTTCTCTGAATTGTTATTTCATTACATGTTTTGTTGTTTGTTGTAGTCTTTAACTTAAATAAACGTTTTGTGTTTCACAACATTTCCAAATTCTTCTTTAGTAAGTAAAAAAAATCTGTTTTTGTATATTTGTGTTATTTCTAATTCTCAGATTTTTGTCCATCATGATTATTTATCAAAAAAATGTCATCACCTTTCCTTCCCTCACTCCTTCATGAGTATTTTGTGTTTTGATCATACAACAAGTAGGTCCGACCGAGCAATCTGATTGGTCAACTGGACGTGCTCAAATCCTGCATGACAGCACACCTGACTAAAAATATCACTCCGCCACCTCCACATTGTCACGTCCTGAAACTATGTAAACAAATAAGTCCGCAGGAAGTCAACTTTAATAAAGTAATACATATTTAATGCATATTCAGTGTGTTACGGAGCTGTTGCACCGCCTCGTTTATACAGGTGTGCACGTCGTTAATACAGGTGTGCACCTTTTAAAGACTAAAGGTGGACTAATGTGGACTGAAGAGGAATATTCCGTTAGATAAAAACATGTTCGTTTTAACACATTTTGATTTTTTGGACTTTACAAGCTGTGGATCATCCTCCATCACCTGTGCAGGTGAGTCGCTGATACGGCGCCAGCTTCAAAATAAACGTGAAGTTAGGAGCTACATCTGTGCATGGAAAAATCTATCTTACATTGCACTGATCCAGCAGAGGGCGGCCCAGACATGCTGACACTGAACAGTCTTGATCCACTTTGCAGACATTAAAGGTCCAGTGTGTCAGTGTGCACTCATAAGATCGGATTTGAACAGGTGATACTGTAGGTGACTTGATTTTGTTCGGCTGAGGATCAAACCAACAAACACCTGTAAACACAGCAGGGTGTGACTTCTGACGACATGGCCTCTGGCTCCACCCATGGGCGAAGAATGCAGACAGTCCTCATGAATCACAGTGATCTCCTGTCACAGGAGCTACAGTCCTGTTGCCAAGCTCATGTAAGTACACCGTTTCATCTTCTGTCTTTTAGAAATGAGAGTTTTGCACGAAGTAGAGTGAAAATCTGTGAATGAGTATTTATCTCCTGAGATCTAATGAAATGAAACAAAGTCATGTTTATTAGCATGTTTCCTGCAGAGGCAGAGATGTATTCTGTCTTTATCTTTATCATATTTAAACATTTTGAACTTGAACCTGAATTGCTGCTCAGCTGTGATTAAAAAAACAAAAACAAAAGCTACTTCCTGCCAGAATCCTGTACAAAGTAATCATCCGAGATAAACATACTAAGCTGAGAGATTTGATTATTAAAGATTCTGAAGAACATCAAGAGTTGAACTTAAAAATGCTAAAAGTAATTAACTTGTTGGTTTCTATGAACGTTTTGCACCTGATGAAACTAGTTGTGCTTCATTTGTGATTAGCTGTCATTTTCAAGTCAAACTGGTTAAACTGAAATGTGACGGGCACCTCCTTCTTTTCTTTTTCTAGCATTGTATCATTAAAGAGTCATCCGCAACACCATCGACTGAAAATGTTCAGCGGTGCAGGTAAGAGACTCTTCTCTCTTTATTTGTTTATTCTCTGTTGTAGAAGTTTCAATGTCACATCTCATCTTTGCAGAAGTTGTTGATTTATTCTTGAAACAAGTCTCTTTCTTCTGCTCCAGCAAACCAGTCCGCCTCTGGCTACGACCTGGGTCCCCAGCCAGGGGCTCACGATGGCCCTGGAGGAGGTCATGGAAAAGATAGTCGCTCTGGAGGAGACGATCACCATGGAGACCATCGTGATGATCGTCACAGCGGAGACCGCGATAGACGAGATCATCGTGATGATGATCGTCACGGAGGAGACCACGATAGACGAGATCATCATGATGATGATCGTCATAGTGGAGACCACCAAAGACGAGATCGCCACGATGATGATCGCCACCGTGACGATGATCGCCATGGAGGAGACCACTATCGTGATGATGACCATGACGACAGCCGCAGGAGACGCAGCCCTGACCGTGATCAAGATCGCCACGGTGACAGACACAGCCCCGATCGCCATGAAGACCGCGATCATGACCATAGCCCTCATCGACGTCGTGGTAGTGGTGGTGGAAGCCCTGGTCGTGGCGGCAGTGGCAGTGGGAGCAGTAGCAGCGAAGATGACGGGCACGGCGGCCGTCGTAAAAAGCATGGCCGCAAGCACGGGCATGGACGTGGCCGTGGACGAGGACATGGACGAGGACACTGGTGAAAAGAGAAACTCAGGTGAGACACAAACTTTTCTTAGTCTGAGCGATTGTTGTTGATGAGATCTGGTCAAACCACACCAACACAGTCCTGATGAGGCTTTTTGTCTGCCTTTAACGTTCCTGATTTGTTTAGTGATTTATCCATGTGCACGACCTTCGATAGAAACCAACCAAACCACAGGTCAGTATTACACTTTAAAACACTTAATGTTCTTTGTCTTTCTTTTGTCTTCCAGGCGCCGTACCTCCTGTGAAACTCTGCCCGCCGCTGTGCTCTTTGAAAGAAACATTTATAGACGTAGTATTTGACAGCATGTTTGCTTTGTACTCACACTGGACCCGTTGTTAGTATGGCATCTGTACTATCTTTGTGAAGGAAACATGCTCTGTAATAGCATGGGCGCAGCAGAAAAGTACATGTGCAATGAAAATGATCTAAAGCTGTATTTCTACATTTATATGCAATAAAATATTCTGAAGACATAAGCTGTTTTTTTGTTGTTGTTGTTTTTTTTTACAATGAATCCAAACAGATTAATTTTGTGTTATTTATTGAGTTTGGCACAAACATTTTGTCCTTGAGGTCCTCTAACTAGCTTTTTTTTCTTCAGTGAGATCTTAGATGATCTTAGAAGTAAGGTTTGGAGGTTCTGGCCTCAGCTCCCGTACGTCACATCCATTAAGTCTGTTGGTAGAACACAAAACAGCTACAGTACTCTTTATTTTTTTATTATCACATGATAAATCACTTTCTGTCTGTTGCCTCTGCAGAAAAATTCCCACCCCAAGTTGTTCCCGAGACTTCCACGGCGTGGTGAAGCAGGCTATCGACGACATGATGGGACGTGAGGTGGCGTTCGATATCTTGTTTCATAACAGCGAGCACCATAATTTCTGAGCTGGACTGATCAGATGCGTGGGGAGTTATGTAAAACTGATGTTTATTCTTACTTTGCAATGACATTACATTGCGTTGATCCAGCAGAGGGCGGCCTAGACTGAAGGTCCAGTGTGTAAGATTTAGGAGCGTTACAATCATAAGATTGTTTTTGTCATGCCGTGCTTATGAACAGGTGATACTGTAGGTAAATTGGTTTTGTTTGGCCGAGGATCAAATCAACAAACATCTGTAAACACAGATCACAGGTTCGACTTCTCACGATATTGCCTCTCGCTCCACCCATCCACCCATCCACCCCGTCCACTGAAGCGATGGGACAAGGATGCAGACGGTCCTAATTGATCACAGTGCATCGCCTGTCACAGGAGCTACAGTCGTGTTGCCAAGCTCATGTAAGTACACCGTTTAAAGTTTTGCACAAAGAATAGATAAAACCTGTGAATTATTTGAAGTATTTATCAGAGTCTGAGATCTAATGAAATTAAATAAGGTCATGTTTATTAGCATGTTTCCTGCAGAGGCAGAGATGTATTTTGTCTTTTTCTTGATGATATTTAAACAATCTGATTCAAAGTCAGAATCCTGTACAAAGTAATCATCTGAGAAAAACCTATTAAGCTGAGAGATTTGATTATTAAAGATTCTGAAGAACATCAAGAGTTGAACTTAAAAATGCTAATAAAGTAGGTAACTTGTTGGTTTCTATGAACGTTTTGCACCTGATGAAACTAGTTGTGCTTCATTTTTGATTAGCTGTCATTTTCAAGTCAAACTGGTTAAACTGAAATGTGACGGACACCTCCTTCTTTTCTTTTTGTAGCATTGTATCATTAAAGAGTCATCAGCCACAAAGACAAACACCGTCCACTGAAAATGTTCAACGGTGCAAGTAAGAGACTCTTCTCTCTTTATTTGTTTATTCTCTGTTGTAGAAGTTTGAATGTCACATCTCATCTTTGCAGAAGTTGTTGATTTATTCTTGAAACAAGTCTCTTTCTTCTGCTCCAGCAAACCAGTCCGCCTCTGGCTACGACCTGGGTCCCCAGCCAGGGGCTCATGATGGCCCTGGAGGAGGCCATGGAAGAGATAGTCGCTCTGGAGGAGACGATCACCATGGAGACCATCGTGATGACGGAGACTGCGATAGACGAGATTATCGTGATGATGATCGCCATGGCAGAGACCCCGATAGACCAGGTTATCCTGATGTTGAATGTCTTGGTGGAGAACCCGATAGACCAGGTTATCCTGATGATGAATGTCTTGGCGGAGACCCCGATAGACCAGGTTATCCTGATGATGGTTGTTTTGGCAAAGACCCCGATAGACCAGGTTATCCTGATGATGAATGTCTTGGCGGAGACCTTGATAGACCAGGTTATCCTGATGATGAATGTCTTGGCCGAGACCCCGATAGACCAGATTATCGTGATGATGGTTGTTTTGGCGGAGACCCCAATAGACCAAGTTATCCTGATGATGAATGTCTTGGCGGAGACCCCGATAGACCAGGTTATCCTGATGATGATCGCCCTGGTCTTGGCGGGAGTGGTGGGAGCAGTGGCAGCGAAGATGACGGGCACGGTGGCCGTCGTAAAAAGCATGGCCGCAAGCACGGGCATGGACGCGGCTGTGGACAAGGACATGGACGAGGACACTGGTGAAAACAGAAACTCAGGTGAGGATCAAATCAACAAACACCTGTAAACACAGAAAGGTTTGACTTCTCCACCCATCCACCCATGTCTTTCTTTTGTCTTCCAGGCACCATACCTCCTGTGAAACTCTACCCACTCTTTGAAAGAAACATTTTTAGACGAAGTATTTGATAACATATTGCTATTTTGCTTTGTGAAGGAAACATGCATGCAAATAAAACACAATGGTTCTGTATTAGCATGGGTGCAGCAGAAAAGTGCATGTGCAATTAAAATAGTCTAAAGCTGTATTTCCGTCCTTATATGAAATAAAATATTCTGAAGACGTAAACCTGTTTGGGTTTTTTTTGTTTTATTTATTGAGTTTGACAAGAAAATCTAGTCCTCAAGGTCTTCTACTTAGCTTGGAAGTGGACCTTGAGTTGGCTTAGATATTTTCAAACAAATCCCCAAACCCTAAAGATTAAATAAAGTTTATATGGACAGAAAAGTCCCCCAAAAAATAAAAAAAATAAATGTCAAGTTGAGTAAACGTGGGACATTAACCTTTGGTTTCTTAAAATTGAAGCTTCGTAACAATCCACGAATGACTTTTTGAGCTTTTGAAACAAAACAACAGTCTTGAGCTGCAGCCAACACCTCTGGGTGGAGCGGCAGTGTCAATTAAGGTGACATGGATGGGAGGGTGTTGCTCCAACTCCTGCGCTCGAGGCTACAGAGTGCGAGTGAGTCATCTGACAAAATTTGCAAACGCCGATGTTGTTGATGATAACAGAAGCAAAACAAAGAGAGACACTGGAAATATTCAAATGTTGTGTTTAAGTTTTATGATTTGAGATTCGGATTCAGGATGTCGGAGAAGATTCATACCACATTTCTTTTCAATTCAAGATGTTTATTTGTTTAAAAAAAGACTTTAGTACTCCTCATGTTGTTTTACATGTGGGACTGAGTGGAGGGAAAAAACATTCAAGGTCACAATCACAAATTTTCTATCCAGATACAGGCAGACGAGACGGTCTGACATGAAACCGGTACGGCAGGGCTGGTGAGGGTGAGGCAGCCATGTGATGACAGGAAACAGGATTCACGGCAGGTTAAAGAGAGAGTGGCAGGGTCCAACACGAAGAAGCTGCTGTTGTGACAGAGAGGGTGAGCCCTTATCTTATGTTGTCCTTGCAGTATCGCATTACGCAGAGCATCTTTTATGCCTCAGTGAACAACAAAAACACAGTTACAGAGATGCAAATCTCTAAACACATTCTGCGCTCCAATGCACGCCATCCAAATTTGTAAATACAAATAGAGCAGACGTGTCATTGATTAAACACAACCACTCGAAATTGATTTAACTTGTTTTTCAAATGATGTAAAACACAACCAATGTAAGTCAGTTAGGAGAGCAAACAGGTTGTTGAAGGTGGGAATGAGAGAGTCTGAGAATGGATAGAGGAAACTGTGTTAGGGGACGAGTGCGTATGCGAGGTGGAGGATGAGGAGAAAGAGGTGGAGGACGAGAAAGATGTCAATGTCCACCCTAGTAATGCCATTCAGAGAAGAGTAGGACACGTTTGTAAGATGTAGGGTACAGTACTGTAAAAATTTGGTTTTGAGCACAGGTAAAACTGTTTTGAGGTGAAAGTTTGATCTGTAAATAGTGCTTGAAGATGAGGTTTTGTGTTTAAAAAACTTTAATTCACTGGTTATCAAACTGTTGTATGTTACCTCCCTCTAGTGGTTAACTTAAAAATATGTCTTACTGACACAGGACGAGTAGAAGAAGAGGGGTGAGGTTCAATGTTCATACAGACACGTGACAGACTTTAAAAAATGTGAACCTGTACTTTTCTCCTTAGTCATGACGCCTGATGGATTGCCTGAAATGTTACTTAACATTAAAGGCACAAGACAGAAAAAAAAATCTATTTATTTAATTAAAGGTGCCAAACTAAAAAGTCTTTTCGTCTCAGACATGAAAGTCTGAGCAGGGAAACATTGACTTAACCCCCCTCTGACTAACCCTGGTTATGTTTGAAGTCCACAGAAATGTACAAGGTCATCCTGTTGGCCGGGTGTCTGACACGTATAATTTTCTCACTGAGACAGAAAATTATCAGTCCTGTCACTGCTGGCTGAGTTACGAGGTTTCAAACAATGTGTTTGTATGTTTTTGGTGGAATTTTAGCATTTTTTATTGTCAGGTCATTTTTCTTTATGATAAAACCCCCAAATTTTTTGGGGGATTATTCTATAAACCAGATTTAAACGAAAGATCACTCACTGGTGACACTATGTGGCAGCAAGAAGTAACTGTTGAAGTAAATACCAAACATTCAAATATTGAAAACCTGATATATTTTCCTCCTCAGTATTCATGTTTCTCTTGAGATGAAATCAAAGTCTTCTTTAGTTAGTTTTATTACAAAAATACTGTAAATACAGACTTTTAATTGAACTAATTGACATTTTCACCACTTTCTTAGTGTTTCAGTTCAGTTTTAGTCCTAGTTCAGTCAAAAAAAGAAAACAGTTCATATGACATATTCACACTCGATGTCAATGAAAGGCACATCTTTGTAACGAATCTCCACCTCCCAGCAGAGCAGCAGAGCTTGGGCGACAATATCCTCCGACATCTTCTGGGCAAAATCCAGTATCGGTTTTCTGGCTGGAGGAAGGTCCAAAGAACAACCGTCAGCTGGTGTCTCCTCTGAGCTGAGAGAAGATTTAGTCTCTTTTAGAAATGCCTTTGTTTCTCCTTGTTTGTCCACGACCGTCTCCTTCTGTTTGTCCGAACAGGCCCAACATCTCGACTGATTGCTTCCCATTTCGACGAGGCACCGGAGGAGCGGTCGGCATCATCTCGTGGTAATTTCCATGACTGCAGAAAAACATTTCAAACTCTTTCACGGGGTGTTTTCCCCCAAACAGAGATAGGTGTCAATACCTGCAAGCTCCTGTTTAACCCATAACATAAAATCAAGAAGATCTAGTTTGTAAAAGCCTCAACCAAGGTCATCTGTTATACCAACAGCCTTTAAAATCCATTTTGAGACAAAGTCTACTTTCCTAAAACTCTAATTATCTAATAGATGATAAACCATGGAGCCTAGTCTGAGCTTTTCAAAGTCAAAAAGCCACAAAAGCAAAATTACAAAATCTAAACTATTAAAAGACATTCTAAAGAATCAAATGAATCAAAAATCATAATATTGGAGTATGTTTTTCATCTTTTACCGTCTGCTCTGTGCTGCAACTCCTCTGTGGACTCAAAGCAGGTTAATTTGAGGGCTGTTCGACCTTCGGAGCTGCTGACAAACAGGCAGCTGAACCAGTTTCCTCCTGCTGCTGGTTGGTGGGAGGAGCAGATAACTTTTCACCACACAAAACAAAAACTTGATAATGATGTCCATTTTTTAATGTTTAATATTGTGTCTCTTCTCTTTCTAGTCTAGTCTTCTCTTCTCTTTCTAGTCTAGTCTAGTCTAGTCTTCTTTTTCTTGTCTAGTCTAGTCTTCTCTTTCTAGTCTAGTCTAGTCTAGTCTTCTCTTTCTAGTCTAGTCTTCTCTTTCTAGCCTAGTCTAGTCTAGTCTTCTCTTTCTAGTCTAGTCTTCTCTTTCTAGTCGAGTCTTCTCTTTCTAGTCTAGTCTAGCCTAGTCTTCTTTTTCTAGTCTAGTCTAGTCTAGTCTAGTCTAGTCTTCTCTTTCTAGTCTAGTCTTCTCTTTCTAGTCTAGTCTAGTCTAGTCCAGTCTTCTCTTTCTAGTCTAGTCTTCTCTTTCTAGCCTAGTCTAGTCTAGTCTTCTCTTTCTAGTCTAGCCCAGTCTAGTCTAGTCTTCTCTTTCTAGTCTAGTCTAGTCTCCTCTTTCTAGTCTAGTCTAGTCTAGTCTTCTCTTTCTAGTCTAGTCTTCTCTTTCTAGTCTAGTCTAGCCTAGTCTTCTTTTTCTAGTCTAGTCTAGTCTAGTCCAGTCTTCTCTTTCTAGTCTAGTCTTCTCTTTCTAGTCTAGTCCTCTCTTTCTAGTCTAGTCTAGCCTAGTCTTCTCTTTCTAGTCTAGTCTTCTCTTTCTAGTCTAGTCTAGTCTAGTCTAGCCTTCTCTTTCTAGTCTAGTCTAGCCTAGTCTAGTCTTCTCTTTCTAGTCTTCTCTTTTTAGTCTAGTCTTCTCTTTCTAGTCTAGTCTAGTCTTCTCTTTCTAGTCTAGTCTAGTCTAGTCTAGTCTTCTCTTTCTAGCCTAGTCTAGTCTTCTCTTTCTAACCTAGTCTAGTCTAGTCTTCTCTTTCTAGCCTAGTCTAGTCTAAGTTGTGCATTTGATCCTCAAATGCTTTTGAAGTGCAAGACCCAGAGAAAGACTCAAAATCCATTACGTCCATTGCTCCACTGGCTCAGGGTGGTAGAGCGCTGCTTTGAAGTGTGGAGGACGTAGGTTCAATCCTTATGAGGTGTAAGATCAGTGTCTAAATGTGTTGAAGGGCTGTAATCAATTTTGAAGGTCTAAATCCAAAGGAACGAGTTTGTGTTCAGATGGGTCAAGTACATTATTTGTCAGTTCGAATTTTATGATGTGCAGTGGCTTTTGAGGGCTGCGTCCAAAAGAGTGTAAACTGTGAGAAAAAACATCCCCACCTATGTGAGACAATAGCTCAGGGTGGTAGAGCGCCGCTTGGAGCTTCTGAAGTCATGGGTTTGAATCTTATGAGGTGCAGTGGCTTTTGAGGGCTGCGTCTAAAAGGAAGAGTGTAAGCTGCGAGAAAAAACATCTTCACCTGTGTGGGCTGATAGCTCACATTGCTAGAGCGCTGCTTCTAAGCCGTGAGGTTGTCAGTTAGAATCTTATGAGGTGCAGTCGGTTTTGAAGGCTGCGTGCAAAAGGAAGAGTGTAAACTGCCAGAAAAACATCTCCGCCTCTGTGGGCCGATAGCTCAGATTGGTAGAGCCGCTTGAAGCTTCTATAGTCGTGGGTTCGAATCTTATGAGGTGCAGTCAGTTTTGAAGGCCAACACCCAAAAGTTAGAGTTAAGAGCGCTCACTGGAGCTCACTGGATAGCTCAGTAGTTAATCCTACTGACTTTACCCCGGCTGATGTGTCTTCGAATCCAGGTGGACCCTTAGGCAAGGTCCTTTAGCCTTTTAGCCTGGAATACATGGATGCTTTGGAACATCATTGGGGCAAACCTCTAAATAGCATTTGTCTAGATTTGAATAGATGTGATTGGAAACTGAAATCATATGCTACAGATTCACGAGGTACAATAAATGTGCTACGGCGAGCATGACAGGCAGGTCTGATGGGGGACGTGAGTAAATCATCCCCCAAATTATACTGAGATCTTTGGGCCCCAATAAATATGATATGAATACTGAATATGACTTAGGTTAGTCAGGGACCTCAAGTGAGTGTAAAAGTATCCACGTCCTTCAGGTAAGAGTAAAGTACTAAGTCCTGATGATAACATGATGATCGCAGTAAGTCCTGATGATGGCAAGTCCATGATTTGGACGCAGCCCTCAAAAGCCACTGGACCATGTAAGATTCGAACCCACGACTTCACCGCTCCTAAGTCTAAACTTTGGGTGAGCCAGTAGCTCATTGTGTTAGAGTGCTAGTTTTAGGTTCTGAAGTCATGGTTTCAAACCTTATGAGAAAAAAGTCATAGTATAGTATGGCAAAAAAGTCAGTATACTAAATAAAAAAGTCATAGTATAGTATGGCAAAAAAAGTCATAGTATAGTATGGCTTAAAAGTCATAGTATAGTATGGCAGACAAAGTCAGTATGCTTTTTTTTAAAAAAAGGGATAGTATAGTATGGCAAAAAAAAGTCAGCATACTATATAAAAAGGTCATAGTATAGTATGGCAAAAAAAGCAGTATAGTATGGCAAAAAAAGGCAGTATACTATATAAAAAAGTCATAGTATAGTATGGCAAAAAAAGGTCATAGTATAGTATGGCAAAAAAAAGTCATAGCATAGTATGGCAAAAAAAGTCAGTATATACTATATAAAAAAAGTCATAGTATAGTATGGCAAAAAAAGGTCATAGTATAGTATGGCAAAAAAAAGTCAGTATACTATATCAAAAAAGTCATAGTATAGTATGTCAAAAAAGTCAGTACACTATATAAAAAAGTCATAGTATAGTATGGCAAAAAAAGGTCATAGTATAGTATGGCAAAAAAAAGTCATAGCATAGTATGGCAAAAAAAGTCAGTATATACTATATAAAAAAAGTCATAGTATAGTATGGCAAAAAAAGGTCATAGTATAGTATGGCAAAAAAAAGTCAGTATACTATATCAAAAAAGTCATAGTATAGTATGTCAAAAAAGTCAGTACACTATATAAAAAAGTCATAGTATAGTATGGCAAAAAAAGGTCATAGTATAGTATGGCAAAAAAAAAGTCATAGCATAGTATGGCAAAAAAAGTCAGTATATACTATATAAAAAAAAGTCAGAGTATAGTATGGCAAAAAAAGGTCATAGTATAGTATGGCAAAAAAAGTCAGTATACTATATCAAAAAAGTCATAGTATAGTATGTCAAAAAAAGTCAGTACACTATATAAAAAAAGTCAGAGTATAGTATGGCAAAAAAGGTCAGTATACTATATAAAAAAAGTCATGGTATAGTATGTCAAAAAAGTCAGTACACTATATTAAAAAGTCATAGTATAGTATGGCAAAAAAGGTCAGTATACTATATAAAAAAAAGTCATGGTATAGTATGTCAAAAAAGTCAGTACACTATATTAAAAAGTCATAGTATAGTATGGCAAAAAAGGTCAGTATACTATTTTAAAAAAGTCATAGTATAGTATGGCAAAAAAAAGGTCAGTATACTATTTAAAAAAGTCATAGTATAGTATGGCAAAAAAGGTCAGTATACTATTAAAAAAAAGTCATAGTATAGTATGGCAAAAAAGGTCAGTATACTATATGAAAAAAAATCATAGTATAGTATGGCAAAAAAAGGCAGTATACTATATGAAAAAAAATCATAGTATAGTATGGCAAAAAAGGTCAGTATACTATATAAAAAAAGTCATGTTATAGTATGTCAAAAAAGTCAGTACACTATATTAAAAAGTCATAGTATAGTATGGCAAAAAAGGTCAGTATACTATTAAAAAAAGTCATAGTATAGTATGGCAAAAAAGGTCAGTATACTATATGAAAAAAAGTCTTAGTATAGTATGGCAAAAAGTCAGTATACTAGTTTGTTACTTAGTTTGATGTTTGAGTTTTTGCGAGCCGAGGTTGGATCCCACGTCTTCATGTCCTTTTGGACCACATGGTCCACTGCTCACTGGTTCTCATGTCCTCCTACGTCTTCACTGATCCAGTGGGTTACCATCCTGCCCCTGAGGTTCTTTTAGATCCAGAGGTTGTGAGTTCAAATCCCGCTCAGAGCAGCACTGAGTAGAAATGAAGGTGACAAAGATGCAGACAGCATGCTGGTTAGCTCACCTGGAAGAGTGTTCACCTGTGTACTGAGCCTCAGCGGGCCACAGTTCAAATCTGACCGGTGACCTTCTTTGGCATTTCATCCTCTCTGTCTACTCACACTTTAGCATCTTTCTTCAGCTCCCCAAAAGAAAGAGTGAAAACCACAAAGACATGAGAGCTACCTATGTGAGCCAATAGCTCAGTGTGGTACAGAGCTCCTTTGAGGTTCTGAAGTCATGGGTTCAACCCTTATGAGAGTTATGCATTTTGAGGTCTGTGTCCAAAAGAAAGAGTGAAAACCACAAAGACATGACTTTAAGACATGTGAGCCAATAGCTCATTGAGTTAGAACGCTCCTTTGAGCTTCAGAAATCATGGGTTCAAACATTGTGATGTCTTGGACTCTTTTGAGGTGTCTGTCCAAAAGAAGGAGTGTAAACTGCCAAGAACCGATCGTGAGCTACATGAGCCAATAGCTCATTGTGTTAGAGTACTAGTTTGAGCTTCTGAAGTCATAGGTTCAAATCTTATGAGAGCTGTGGATTTTGAGGTCTCTGTCCAAAAGAAAGAGTGAAAACCACAAGGACATTACCTTTAGCTATGTGAGCCAATAGCTCATTGGGTTAGAACGCTCCTTTGAGCTTCAGAAGTCATGGGTTCAAACCCTGTGATGTCTTGGACTCTTCTGAGGTGTCTGTCCAAAAGAAGGAGTGTAAACTGCCAAGAACCGATCATGAGCTGCGTGCGCCAATAGCTCATTGTGTTACAGTACTAGTTTGAGCTTCTGAAGTCATATGTTCAAATCTTATGAGAGCTGTGGATTTTAAGGTCTCTGTCCAAAAGAAAGAGTGAAAACCACAAGGACATTACCTTTAGCTATGTGAGCCAATAGCTCATTGGGTTAGAACGCTCCTTTGAGCTTCAGAAGTCATGGGTTCAAACCCTGTGATGTCTAGGACTCTTTTAAGGTGTCTGTCCAAAAGAAGTATAAACTGCCAAGAAACAATGGTGAGGTATGTAAGACAATAGCTCAATGGGTTAGAACACTAGTTTGAGATTCTGACGTCATGGGTTCAAACCTCATGAGACATGTGGAGAATTTTGACCACTGAAGTCTTACGGGGGATTGGATTGGATCCAAACGAAAGAGTGGAAACTACAGGTGATCAACTATGTGGACCTATAGCTCAGTTTGGTAGAGCGCCGCCTGTAAGCAGTGAAGTTGTGGGTTTGAATCTTATGAGATGCACTGACTTTTGAGGTCTGCGTCCAAAAGGAAGAGTGTAAGCTGCGAGAAAAAACATCTCCACTTGTGTGGGCTGATAGCTCACATTGGTAGAGCGCCGCTTCTAAGTCGAGAGGTTGTGAGTTCAAATCTTATGAGGTGCAGTTGGTTTTGAAGGCTGCGTGCAAAAGGAAGAGTGTAAACTGCGAGAAAAAACATCTCCTCCTGTGTGGGCTGATAGCGCAGATTGTTAGAGCGCAGCTTGGAGCTTCTGAAGTCGTGGGTTCGAATCTTATGAGGTGCAGTCCGTTTTGAAAGCCAACACCCAAAGTTTAGACTTAAGAGCGCTCACGGTGAAGGTCTGTTTGTAGCTCCGTGGATAGCTCAGTGGTTAATCCCATTGACTTTGCTCCGGTTGATGCGTGTTCGAATCCCGGTGGACCCGTAGGCACGGTCCCTTTAGAGCTACAGCCTGGGATACATGAATGCTTTGGAACATCATTGGGGCTAACCTAAATGTAAGATCTAATCTAAACAGTGTAAGTCCAGAATAGATGCGACTGGAAAGTGAAATCATATGCTACAGCTTCACGAGGTACAATAAATACGACGAGGTTGACTGTCAGGTCTTTCGGGGGACATGAGTTAAATCATCCCCCAAATTAGATATTTGGGCCCCAATAAATATGATATGATAGGTTTGTCAGGGAAGAGAGTGTAAGAGTAAAGTACCAAGTCCTGATGATAGTGTCATGATCGCAGTTTCCAGTCGGTAGGATAGGATAGTCAGACAGATAGGATAGGGTTACGCCCCAATGATGAAGCAAACATGTCACTTTTATTTTTTTTCATTAACTCCTTAATTCAGTATATCCTGAATATATATGTGTGTAAATAAAATGAAAAATTAAATGAAAAAATAAATTAAATGAAAAAAATAAAATAAGTGTCCCATCATCATGATGTTATCATCAGGACTTGGTACTTTACTCACTTCAGGTCCCTGACTAACCCAAGTCACAGTATTCATATCATATTCATTTACTCGTATGTTGGGGCTTGGTACCCAAAGATCTCGGTATATTTATGGGGGATAATATAATCACCCCCCCTCAGACCTGTCGTCCTGGCTCCCCCTTGCCGTAGCACATTTATTTATTGTACCTCGTGAATCTGTAGCATATGATTTCAGTTTCCGATCGCATCTATTGAACTCTGGACTAACGCTGTTTACAGGTTAGCCAGATGATGTTCCAAAGCATCCATGTATCCGAGGCTGGCAGCTCTAGGCCTGGATTCGAACACGCATCAGCCGGGGCAAAGTCAGCAGCATCAACTACTGAGCTATCCAGTGAGCTCCAATGAGATCTTCACCGTGAGCGCTCTTAACTCTAACTTTTGGGTGTTGGCCTTCAAAACAAACTGCACCTCATAAGATTCGAACCCACGACTTCAGAAGCTCCAAGCGGCGCTCTACCAATGTGAGCTATCAGCCCACACAGGTGGAGATGTTTTTTCTCGCAGCTTACACTCTTCCTTTTAGACGCAGTCCTCAAAAGCCACTGCACCTCATAAGATTCGAACCCATGACTTCAGAAGTTCCAAGCGGCACTCTACCAACCTGAGCTATTGTCTCACATAGGTGGTGATGTTTTTTCTCTGAGTTTACACTCTTCCTTTTGGACGCAGCCCTCAAAAGATTCAAATCCACGACTTTACCGCTTAGAGGCGGCATTCTACCAATCTGCGCTATCAGCCCACACAGGGGGTGATGTTTTTTCTCGCAGTTTACACTCTTCCTTTTGGAAGCAGCCCTCAAAAGCCAGGGCACCTCGTAAGATTCGAACCCAGGACTTCAGTGCTTACAGGCAGCGCTCTACCAATCTGAGCTATTGGTCCACATAGGTGGTGGTGTTTTTTTCTCGCGTTTTACAGTCTTCCTTTTGGACGCAGAACTCAAAAGCAACTGCCCCCTCGTAAGGTTCGAACCTACGACTTCAGGAGCTCCAAGCAACACTCTACCATCCTGAGCCATCAGATCACATAGCTGTCAACTGTTTCTTGACGGATTTCACTCTTTCTTTGAGATGCAGACCTCCAAACCCTTCGCCCCTTATAAGGTTCGAACCTACGACTTCAGAACCTGCCTGAGGATCAGACCTCTTGTCGGACTTTTGGTGTCATGAGCAACACACTGTGTGTTTTAAGACTTTAATGGACAATGGAATGTTGTCAGTGAACAGCATAATGTTGTCATCATGATATACGCGAACAGATTAATTAAAAGATGTTTGTAAAATGTGGATAAATGGAGGTTTGAACCTACAACCTTACAGCCTGAAGTCAGTCGTGTGTCTGTTGGAGCTCTGACAACTTCGCTGTCTATTTGCTTCACAGTTACTTTCTCTGAGGATTTTGAAACTCACCATTTCACATTGACAGATTGGTTTGTAAAATGTGGATAAAGTGAGATTTGAACCCACAACCTTACAGTATGTTGTCAAACAGTTTTTTTGAGGATTTCAACCTGAGGATGTTGCTTTTCTAACCTTAAAACTGTTCAGGACAGGTATTGGTTAGCTCACTTGGTAGAGCATCCACCGCAAGACTCAGTTCTTACCACAGCGGTCCAGGGTTCGAATCCCATCTGTAACCCTTTGCTGCATCTCTCTCTCCCCACATTCCTGTCACTCTCCAGCTGTCTCCATCAAATAAAAGCTTGAAAAGGCCAAAAGAAAAGACTTCACCTGTTTGAGAGTTGTTTCGTTGACTTTTGAACCAAGAGTTTCAGAACAATTATTGCCATGTTTTGCTCATCCTGTGGATTGGAGGGTCAGACCGGATGCTGCTTCAATCAGGATCCTCCAACTCTTTGGGGAAGCGATGACGAAGGTGGCCGCACACCCACAGATTCATACATATTCATACATGAAACACTGTGTTGTTTAAGGTCTCTGACTGTAGATGGCGCCACCTTTCTACTGAACAAACAGCTTTCTCTTTAGTTCCCCCCTTCTTCGCCCTCTGAGATGTTTGCATGCATTAAATTGACAGCAGTACATGACATATTGTCAACAGTCCTACAATCTCTGCATCATTTGCTCTAAAATGTTTTCCTGCACTCCCACTTCTCTTTAAACTTCTCGCTCTACAAAGACTAAAGAGAGGCGAGGCTCTTCTTCTTCTTCTTCTACCCCATAAAATATTAACAGATCATTTTATAGTGAGATACTGACACTGTCAATCAAATACACACAAACGGGTATCCCTGGTGAGAAAAACCAAAACATCACAGACAGTTTTTACAGCCTATATTTAATCTCATCCCTCGGCATCCCCACGAGTCGACGACACCCCTGCATTCAGCTGATTGACAGACAGAGACATGTTGCAGAGTGAAGAGTTCAGATACTCACCCACATAAATCCTGACAGCAAATTAAAGGAAATAATCTTAGACGATGCTCAAAGTGACTCTCTTGTTCTTCCACAACAACCATGATTATTATGATCATTTCTGTTCTTATAACTATCCTTAATTAAACAAATTGTTGGTGCTTATGGATACATGTGATTACATGCTGTGCATTTCTCGTCCAACTGCTCTCTTTTGTTATTTGGCATCATGCCTAGGTGTTTCCACCCTAATAACGTTATCTATTCTAATATAAGATACAATAATCCTCAAGCCACCACCCAAAAACACCCTCTTAGTAAATAAATACAGATAGAAAAATGACATTTCTGTGTCTGTATGCTAAATATGGAGCTGGACTGGAGCCTTGCTTTATCCAAATTGGTCGACCAACACATCTAAAGCTCGCTGAACTCTCAATATCTAGTTTAAATAACTTGATGCGTATGTGTGGCGTCAGTAAGATCAGTGAGGAAGTCAATGGGGACTCCTGGTGTCAGAATGAAAAATTTTAATTTATCTGCAGTGAAGTGAAGGAGGAGGAGGGGGGCGCTATTCTTCTGACACAAACAGGGCTGAAGCTTTCAGAGTTGCTGGTGACGGCAGATGGTGGAAGGAATGAAAGGCAGATGGAAAAATCACTTCCAACATGTTTATCATCGTCAAGAAGCGTGTATAGTGTGTGTGTGTGTGTGTGTGTGTGTGTGTGTGTGTGTGTGTGTGTGTGTGTGTGTGTGTGTGTCATAGGGGGTTGATTCCCTCAGGGTTAATGAAAAATATGATTGAATTTTGAGAAACACTGGTACTAACAGTCACGCTGATGTGAGGAAGAAGCTATAAGTCTGTATATGCTGATTGAGTGTCTGAGTGTAAATCAAGAGAACACATTAGATCGAGAAAGTTGTTTTTCCTGCAGATATACAACATATTTTCTGCTTCGTGCTTTGTATTTACAGATTTATCTAACAAATGAATTAGCTAAATACATTTAATGCCTGCCCAGATGATGTTTTTATCAACATACTGAGGAAATGTTCTGCACAATCTTCACTAAACGTTGAGTGTTAAGCTACTTAGGAATAGTAGTTGATCTTAAGCTGCATCTAAACCTTTAAATGCTCTCTCTGTCTGCTGATGAAGCTCATGAAACGCAGCAAAAACCCAGTAAGTGGACCTTAAATGTTCTTTTTGTTCTGTTTGCATCACCACATTTATGGTTGTGTTTAAGGTAGCAATGAGGCGGCGTCAAGCGTGGTCGAGGCTGGCTCCAGAAGTGAGTCAGTCTCCATAAGTCCCCATGTTTTAAAAACTTCACAGCAGAAATAAACAGCCTGGTCTCAGATCCACTGATGATCCACGTCAAACCCGTTGGTGGTGATCCGTACCGTCTGTGGGTGGCATAGATGGAGAGATGATTATGTTCAAGCAACTTTAAGATTAAGAGAAAGACAGGACAAGTCTAAAGACGAGCATGTGGTTACATTACACGCACATACTGGGAGCTCTGGTGGGAACGGAGCATCAGCCACCAAGCTACACTGGGAACTGAACCCCCTGAAATCTGAATGCATATGTACAGTGTGATATTACCATGGCAATGTGTCTGCGAGAGACGGGGGGAGGGGGGTGAGAAACTTGAGAAACACACATGACTTTGTGACCTCTGCAAACACACCCCTGACAGCACGAAGCAGATCGTCTGGATGTCTGTGACAGAGAGTGATCTAAACAGAGACAGAGAGAAAGGCTGCACAGAGTCATTGTTGAGATAAAACCCAAAGAATAAAGTAGCTAATAACACTTATTAGACGTAATGCAGCAGCTTCTATGAACACAAAACTCCTCACAGTCAAATCTGAACACACACACGTTTTTAGAGTCATTGTAACTCTGTGATATCAGTTTGTTAAATAAATCCTCTTAGAAATCATTCTTATAACTCCAGAACTTGACTAAGAATAATCATATTTAAAGTTTTCTCCAGTATCAAAGCAATAAACAAAAGGGGGCTTAAGACAACCAATCGACTCCACAGCAAACAAAATTTGCTGTTTACCTCCCACAAAGCCCCCAACCTATCCCTGCTCTAACAAATCCTTTAAGAACGTACCTGAACTGCTCCAAATAGGGAATAGTCTGAATCCAGCTGTTAGTGTTTTGGTCTTGGAAGTACAGTCTTCAAAATTAAGGTTGTTACAAGAAAACCACTAATATTCAGCTGCCTGGCCTCAGACAGAAACAGTTTATCATACGTTTACGGCACGGCAACCCTGATCCAGAGCAAATATTTAGCCGAGTGCGGCTGAAGCTCGTCTGAATGAAGATCATAGGGAGGTTCTTATGTTTCTTAAAGGATAACTCAACTCAACGATTTTCATAATTTTGCCCGTCATTTGCATCAGTTATGATAACACTGCGCTGACCAAAGTGATTGCAGAAATGTGGGAGCGCAGTGAAGTCCACGGGGGTGGAGAAAGAAACGTGGTCACATTACCTAAACCGTTTTATTTGAGCGGCTTCGTCCCTCTTCAGTTAAACTAAATTGGATCAAATGATGTCCAATCATGAGTACAAATAAGACGGGGGCAGTAAACGACACGTGTGCTGTGCCTCAATTAAGACAGTACACTTTTACAGTATAAGGGTTCGGGTGTTTAATTATTTAATATAAATCTGAATATTATAATGAAATGGACACAAATCTAAACTATTTTAACGCTGCTGTGGGAAAGTGAGACTAGAATCCAATAAAATGTCATGGAATATAGCAACACCTGCCCAACTCCACCTCTGATTGGCTTACCATGGATTTTTACTCAACCTCAGCCAATCGTCATCATTTAATGTGATTGTCTCGTGCCCCCGCCCTCACAGAGGAAGGAGGAACAAGCTCGGCTTAGAGATCTAGTTGGTCGGATGAAAAACCATCACTGGTCGCTTCCTTGCACTTTTGCCAGAATGCCAAAAGGGCGACTACTGAAGAGTGACAATGTGAACGCATCTATGTGCTCAAAAAACAAGTGTAAGCACAGAAAGTAAGTGAATTGACTCAGTGAAGCATTACCAACGAGCCCTGCGATTAAGCCATGGGTTTGCTTGCCAGTACTTACGGTACTTTTGGTATTTTGGCATGACTTTTTACTTTGAAACGTGTCGAGAGAAACAATGTTGAACTAGTGTCTTTCTTTTTCGCTTCTGAGGGTTTAGGTCTGTCAAGAATTTAGTCGAGGCCTCTTGTTGTCTGGGGGACATCTGATTCTCTCTCACACACACACACACACTCAAACGCTTGCAAACATGCTGACACCAAACGCGAGCTCAGCTTTTTTAAGAAAGAGAGAGAAAGAACTTGACAGACGAATAAGGAGGAATAAACCCCATCCTCTCTCTCTCTATCCGTCTTTGTTTTTCTCTTTCTTTGAAGTAGCAACTGATGCAGCAAACCAGCGCTCAGAGCTCTTATGTAACTAGTGTGTGTGTGTGTGTGTGGTTACATGCATTTGACTTGGTAACATTTTTCTTCAAGGGCAGTGTGGTTCATTAAAAGCAGATTATAAGACCATTTGAAGGAGAAAGAAAAGCTTCCAGCGTTGGTCATAGGCTTGTTTGAAGATGAGATATCACATTCTGGCTTATAAACAAAGCTACAGTCCAAGTTTATGCATTATTAAGGTTGTCTAACAAAAAAATGTGCCCATCAGGACCTTGGTAGACAAAGTCACAACACAGGTTTAACTTTTAAACTAGATGTCCCTTTAAAATCAGAGGTGCACCCCTTGTCTAAAAGCATGTTTAGTGTAACAGTACTAGAGTTTTACTTTTCAGACATCAGACCGAACTAAGTGCAAGCATCAGCATCGATGCAAAGTCTGAACGGATTGGTTTTAGCCAAGTGGCAACCTCTGTGGCTGCGAAGTGAAGCCAAAAAACTGCAGTTCCTCGAACAGCCACTTGAGGCTGGCTCCAGAAGTGAGTCAGTCTCCACAAGCCCCCATGGTAAAATACCCAACTTCGCAGTAGAAATATAGCCGAGCCTGCCTCAGCTCCACCGATGATCCACGTCCATTCTTTCTACCGCCCATAAAGCATGCTCAAATTGAGGTGGTGACAACATCGTTTTAAAGCGCCTTAAAATCTCAGTTTCAGTGACCTCAAACCTGACCAACCTTTGGGCTGGAAGCCAAAAACATAGACGAAAATATATCCACATACCTGCAGACGAGATATAGCATATTTCTGTCATTGGTTTTAGTCGTGAATCCAGTTTAATTCATCCGGCTCCAGCAGTCTCAGCGCTGTCACACATTCACATGGCTTCTTCCATCCCTGCTATGCTGATGATACCCTGCTATTCATATCCTCCCCCTCCCGTCTGTCACTCATATCACTGCATGTATCACAGAGTGGATGTCAATTAAGGCATCACTTAGAGCTCAACCTAGACAGTAGGGAGCTTCCAGGGGGAAAAAATGCCAATACCCGTCCATCAACACTGACAATACTGTGGTGACTCAGGCAGTGAGGATCCTAGGTGTGATGACAAACTGTCATTCGTAGTAGATACCGCTGTGGAGGCCCATTCCTGTAGATTCCTCCTATAAAACCTACCCTAGCTTCAGAAAATTGCCATAATAAAGGAGATTGGGGTGAATAAGTGTCTGACTTGGACACCGAAGTCTGTGATCTTTAACCTTTCGATTTGTCTTTTCCCGAACTGATCCGACTTCAGCTTCAAAACTACAAACCGGTGGTTATGTGAGCTTCAACGCTTCAGCACACACTGTGGCAATTTAATTATAAATGAGAGCCTTTGTGAGCAAATAAAATAAAAAAAAAAGCTCATTCCTATTCTGAATCAATAACATTTCTACACCGCAGGGTTCGATCTGCTCCACCCTCCCGTCCCACCGCAGGAAAGAAATCCTACGGCGGTAACAGGTTTTTTAATGAGCCAATAGCTCAAATATATGGACGATCATTTCACCCAGGAGGAAAATTAATAGAGAGAATGGAACATTAAAATATAATAGTTAATAAGTTATTTTTGTCTTCTATTTAGGGGGCAATTAAATCTTCCAAAGAAATCAGAAAAGGGAATTTGGATATTAGAATTAGGCATTTATAAAAATAATTGTGCGTGAAGTGAAGTTGTCGCTACTTACGACGATCCTGAAGAGATTTATTGCCCAGTTGCAGTCGCCCTCAGCTCACTGAAGGATTTTAGCGTCTTTGTTTTGGATTTCTGGCCTTTTTCTGAACTTGTCAGCGTATTAAAATCACTGCATAGGTACCAGATCAGTGTGCAACATGTGGTGGAGCCATGCGTTGTGGTTTGGCAACAGCAGTAGCTGCTTTTTTTTGGAGACAGTCCCTGTAACTCCCACCCCTCTCTCTCTATCTCTGTGTATATGTAAGAGTAATCCTGGGTTCAGACAGTCATTTAGCCCAGCTGAGTGATGGAGGCCGGTCAGCTGCTGTACGTGTGTGGACTTAAATAACCTCATGACTTCAGCGGATTGTATGAGCAGTTATATTCACATCCATGGATTAATCTATGACACGCGCGGAAAGTCAAATGTAAAAGGGCACATATGTCAAACACGCTGCACACTTAAGTTATTATTAATGATTGTTCCACAGCTTTAACCCACAGAGTCTCTGTAATACACATATTGACTTTACTATAAAGCAGCAAGGCCCCTAATGTGGAACATCAATACATCATTCATTAGAATTATAGACCTTAATGGAAACATGAGATTAGACTGAGATGCACTGTAAACTGTGATCACTTCAAACTAAAGAAATAAACTAATGTGAATTTAAAGTTGTCAGATTTAGGAGGATCTATTTACAGAATTAAAATTTAATATGCTAAATGTTTTGATTCATGTATAATCACCTGAAAGTCTCGTCCCTGTTAAACCAGCATGTCTCTGCAGACTAAATATTGGTTCTAGATAGGACCTCTCATTTATTACGCTGCCACCACAGTTTCTAGAAACAAAGAGGAGGTCACGATCAGTAACTACACCACTAGATGTCACTGAGTGCTACAAACCGCTTTACCAAGAAGTGGATCCAAACACAGTCATGAAGGTGAGCAAAAAGGTAACCAACAAACTCACAACACCGGCAGTGAAGGCAGCTGAGAAATCCAAAAAACAGAAGTCAAACAAACAAAAATCCAGAACTGAGAAAGACCTGGAGCAGGAACACCGGAGCAGCACCAAGATGGGACAAAGGACTTGGGAATGGACACAGGACTGGGAACCAGGTACCGGACTTGGAACCTGGAAACATAAACTGGAGACGACCTGACACTGACACTGAGGAACACCGGGACTAAATACACAAGTCAACCGCTACTATACAAACAGCAGAAACGTCGTGCATACATGTGAACACATTGAATATAATAATCAAACAAATGCTGATGATACTCTGCTACATTAAATCCTGAATGGACTCTTGTTCTACTTATACTACAAGATGCATACTCCTGCTCCTGTGCTGCCTACAGATTTGCATCATAATGTGGGGCAGTATATCATCGTGTGTTTGAACGTGGAAGTTTATTCCTGAGAAACCTTTTTAAGTGCAGCACCCGGAGGAAATAGCTTTTAGCGATACACACTCCTGGGAGACATAAAACCAGCATTTGGAGTCCGCGTGATTCATACCCAGTGAAATAAATGCAGGAGCTGGGATAAACGTCCAGGTCTCAGAGCATCACTGCAGTTATGGTTATGTTTAGATCATGTCCTCTGGTCATTCAGGCGATTGGTAGAAATGTAGTGAACCTCCAAGCCTGGTTATACATGTGTGCAGCTACTGCCCCAAGGCATTTCTGTAAATGGTTCCTCCTTTTAAAACCACAGTATCTTATCCTACAAGCAGGGAAGGTTGTCTCCATGAACTTCGAGTAACATCCCTCCTTGTTGTTCACGGACCTGCAGGAACCGGTCTCAGTGGGAATAAGCGCCATGACATGCCTTTCTTTGCCCTCCGTGTTCAATTTACTGACACTGGACGTCAACAACAACAACAACAACCAAAAAAAAGTCTCACATTGCATTGTCAGTAATCACGAGGTGTCGGATGCTGAGACGGGTCACAGCAGGCACCGACATCAGCAGCCACTCCGGCTCTTACAACCATTTCTCTTACATCAGTTAATAACCATCGCAGGTTTTTGATTAACATCACACTGCACAAAAAGATATTTTATGTTTGGCTGAGGTGGAAAAAGCAAAACGTGGCAGAGTGCAGTCGAAACAGGCCTAGCAGATAAACCGTGACGTACGTGAAGCATGTGACTTAAACATAGCGTGGAGTGATGAGGAGACTTCAGACTGATGCATGAACATTAAAGACATATTTTACCAAATATTCACATAATAGCAGTAGATGGAAGAGGCGCATTCATTTGCATTTGTGTAGCAGTTTGCGTTACATTCGGATGAAGGTCTGGCTCGTCAAGCCGTGTAGGCAGGATTAAGAATGTTTACATCAGAGATATGCATGAGAAAATGACTGTAAGTGTGGGTGGGATCAATGCAATCAATCAAATAAATATCCAAGTCAAAGCAACTCAAGTAACACTCATTATTTGTAAGGATTCTGGAGACTCTGGCTAAATTATGGACGTCAGGGAGACACACGAGCCTCCCAAAGCTTTCCAGAATCAATGTTACCCACCAAAAAAAAGCCACAATTATAAGAATAGAACCAAGATTGACCAGAATTCACTTTAAATGACATTTCTTTGAGAAAATATGCCAGTTATTACAGATTAGTTAGGGCAAAATAACCCACCGCCTCCCCTCTAGCCCCACAAACAGAAATCATGAAGCTTTAGCTCCAGCTGGGCGGCCAGATGTCTGAGTTTGTTCATCATCAACCACACAAAGATCTCAACATCAGACATGGTCTGATTACTCACATCGGATATGGTTAAGGTTGTCTGGATGGAAAGTGAGCAAACCCCATAAAAGACGAAACAGAGACAGTCTTCTAATCACATAGCAGGACTGAATGAAGATCTACATTTAGATGCACGTTGAAGGAACAACGCTGCTCTTTCATTTGAAAAGTGGCTGCAGGCAGTATTGGTGCAGTGTTGGAGGAGATGACCCAGGAGAGTATGTATGTTAGTGAGAAAGGAGGTCGGTGTGCGGTATCTTATAACCTGAGGCACAGTTTGACTTTTATTCTGGTGTGGGGAACCTGAAAATCTATCAATTCTCCGAGATGCTGCACTTCATCATTCGCAGCCAACAGACCACCACGTAACGTTCAACACACAAGAGAGGAGTTTATCTACCGAGGGTTTCAGTTTGTCTTTGAAATATATATATATAATATATTATATATATATATATATATAAATAAACTAAGGTTACTCTACGCAAATCCTGTTTGACCTTATCGTAGTTAAACACAGCACAAAGACAAGATATTTAATGTTCAATCCGAGCGGCATTCTCCGTGTTGAGGTAACAAAACTGCAGTTCCTCAAAGTGAGTCAGTCTCCATAGGTCCCCATGTTAAAATGTCCAACTTCATGTTTACAGCCTGGTACAAAACACAGTTTTGGTCTCCATAACAGATACAGATACATCCATTCTTTATACTGTCGCTGTAACAGGTGATTGGGTATGAAAGGCGAGGTTCACCACTTGGAAAACTGGGAATTATCAAACAGTTTCTCAATTTGACCCTCGACAATCCATAAAAGATTCAGAGAATCTCTGCACGTAAGGTGCAAGTATAAAAAAACCAACACTGAATATCCGTGACCTTCAATCCTCAGAAGACCATTAAGACGAGTTAAGACTTCAGATCATGGACGAATGTCCTCAAGGCTCAAATTTACATTTCACACAGTCCAACTTTTTAAATGGTAAATGGAATTAGGTGTATTGTTAGCTGGTGGATCAACCTCTCTTTGGTCTAGAGTGAAAATATCTTTACAAATATCGGATCCTTTAAATTTTAACGGCCTCCTGAGGCTTCAGCACCACCAGCAGGTTAAAAGTCCTGCACAAGTCGACGTCCCCGTCGGCCTTGGCTGAACCGTATGTTCAGAGCTCATTAGCAAATTTAAACTAAGATTGCAAACCGCCTCGCAGATCTCACCCAGCTGTAGACTCAGGAGGTCGGGTTTAATCGATCCAGCTGTCTGCACAGGAGCCGCGACTGTAACCTGAAGCATGTTTTGATGTTATTTCCTTGCATTTCATTTGTAGTGCGACCCTGCGTCGATAGAGAAGAACCGAAGCTGCTGCTGTTAGTCCGTTTTGCAGTTTTGTGCAGGCACAACAACAGAACATCACCGCTAAAAATGGCAAGAGAGTCTCAGCGCTTTGAAGGATCACAAACTGTGGGAGGGTATGCAAGTTCATACAAATGGCTGCTGTGACTGCTTGATCAGTGCTGATTGAATGCAGCTTCTGAGGCAAGTGGGTCTGCGTTTGAAGCCGACAGAAGCTGGTGTGAAATGTGCAGCCGTAGCACGGCGGGCTGGAGAAATCATCGGCGTGGTTTGTAGGACGCTTTGAGAGTTTGTCAGGAGAGAAAGTGAGGAACATTTAACTTTTTAAAAACTTTTTAAATTCAGTCCTTGAGCTTTTTGTTCAGCAGACATTATTGAACCGCTGTAATCTTCCTTTTATTTTTGAAATTTCTGTGTCTGGAGTTTCAAAACAGGTTCATTGATTTGTTCAGTTAATACTTCAGCTCAACTTGAGAGTTTGGTTCTCACGGACAAAACAGCAGCCGAAAATGATGCACGTTCAGGATGGTCGAGATCAAATGATTCTTGAACAATGAAAGATGGTTGAAGAGCCGGCAATGTGAGGGCTGAACATACTCTGCATCGACACCAAAGTTGTGTTTAATTACACTGATAACAGCCTTAATCTGTCTCCCGGTGTTGGTACCAGATCTGCTCGGGATCCCGTAACACATTAACACTTTGTGATGACGATACGTCAGAACAAAGATGATGTTATTGCTGCCGCCTACGCTCCTCCGTGTTTATTGTGTATGCTCAGTTAGGTGTGTGGTCTCCTGTTCCCGACTGGTTCCAGCTGGCGGATTGAAAGTGGTACATCCGGTCTGCAAGACGCGAGTTTTTTAGAGCTTGCTTTCTTTTGGTTATATATTTATTTCTTTGCTTTGAGCAGCATCTACTCGCCTTTTTCCTCTGCCTCACCTCTTTTTTCTTTGAATTATTAAATTCTAACTCCCGGCCGTAGAAAACTTTATTTTACCAATTACATCTAATTTCATGTTGCTTCCTTTTCCCTACATGAGCTGGGTGGATTAAAAGTGTGTTTAATTCATTCTCTTGATTAAGACTTGAAACCGGTTGTAGTCTGATGAGGTTTATGATATGATACGACTTCACAAGTCTCTCTACATATGACCATGGCTGTAAGCTGATAATGGCTTTAAGGCCCGCAAAGATTTTTTGTGCATTTCACAGCCACCGTAGTTTCTCCTTCATGCTTGGAAGGAGAATTGAAGTCGTGTAATTAAATATATTTCAAAAACAGGCAGTGACTGGAAGATGACCGGACACCAACTATCGACCCTGCTCAGTTCATTAAGTAAAGAAGCCGAGCTGGGTCAAACTCTCAGTGGCTGCCCGAGTCTCTCAGTGGGAAAAGAGGTTAATGTAAGTTGGCCTCAGGCTGGATAAGAGCATCATAACAGCCAGAATAATGAAGGGATGAAGGGGTCAGTTTGATAATGATGGGATGTGACACTTTCTTTTCTCGACACTGCTCTGTGAGGTGTAAACTCGAGCGGCTGAGCAAACATTCAGTGGAGAATATAATTGTTTTAATGTATTCAAATCATGTCTTAATGCATGTTTCCTCTATGTGAAAGTGCATGGGTCTGCATGTGTTTGCATGTATATACAACGTGAATGTTTTACTGGGATGTGGCAGTGTAGGAAACATCCAAAATGTCACGACGACCAGCTCTGAACCATCTTAACACGCGATTCTTCAGCTGTGGTGCAAAAGTTGTGCGCGACGCTACAAATAAAACGCAACTGAAGTGGATAAATCATGACGTACGTGAAGCATGTGTCCTGAAGTCACACGAGCGTCCACTGAAAGCGCTAAAAATAGACGAGTCTGTAAATCAGATCTGTTGTAACCTACTTCTGCGATGATTAACACTACACAAATGTTTACCGATGCGACCAAACTTGTTTTCAGGCGATTTAATTAGAGTGAACACAGTGACAGTGAGCGACAACATGTGAGTCCTGCTGCCTTCAGGTGCAGGACTCACATTTGCAATGGCAACCAACAGCCATGCTGACTTTGTTAACATAGAAAATGACACTCATGGGTCTGAAAGGACGTTTATTACATTCACAGTTGCTGTCATGCATGAGCTTGCAGGGTGAACTGTGCGTAATGATATACATCGTGTTTGAAGTGCGACATGTTCTCTGCCGCTCGCCTCACCACTCTCAGGGTTTATGTGACCGTGAAACGCAGTGATGGACGGTTGGTTCGACTGCGTTTACACACAAACAGCGGCGTCGCACTTTGAAAGTGACTCGACCCCGCGGCACCAAACATGGCAGAAGCAGCAGATCTGGGTTCACACAAGGTCACGAGTCCCATGTTACTGCGTGTTAATCCACTGAGCAGAGACTGCCAGCAAACTACACTGTACTACAGACAAGACACTCCCTCGACTTAACACGAGCACAGCTGTAGCTGCGGTAAATATGGGGAATATAACAGTGCTTATTTTCAGACAGCCTTACCGTACCTCGCACTCAGTTGTTCACAGGAAAAAAGAAGCTGGGGGAGAAGTTTGGCTTCCACACAATCGGCTAATTACACTGGAAAAAGAAAGTTAATGTCAGATATATATAGCAAAGCAACTTTGGCTTTTTCTTGTGAGCAAATGTACTGTCGACTTGTTTTGTGCATCATTGATCGAATCGGCACACATCAAGAATAAAGTTCATTATTAACAAAGACAAAGGGCATGAAGTGGTGTGCAAGAACCCGATCTGATGTTCTGTGTGAATCCAGGCCCAGACACACTGTTTGACGAGTTGTGAGTAAAGTGTTCGAGGCGATGTCTGCGTGCAGGATTACGAGGTCGAGTTTTATGAGGAAGTTTACAACTCGGTAAGCTGATATGGAGGCACCTCCGAGCTGCGAGCTCCATTCTGCTTTGATTTTCATGTTTTAACGATAATTCATCTGGTGCACGGTCGCATATTTTAGTAATCGATGCTATTCAGCAGCATTTCTCAAGGTCAGAGCGTGATACTTGATAGATTATGATGCATCCTTTGCCTTACCGGATGTCTCCGTCATTAAAAAGCTGAATATGGACGTGGGTGGAGCTCTGTATGGTTTTACTGTAGCACCCTGCTGTTGTGTTCAGGCGATTTAATGAAGCTAAACAACATATGTGACCTGCTGCCTTCAGGTGCTGCAAGGAAGAACTAAAGGAAAGGCATGTTGACAGCTTCCTTCACCTGCATCTATGTTCTTTAGATCATCTGAGTTGTGGATATCGTCATTTTATGTGGATTTCTGCATGAAGCAGACAATAAATAGACCCTAATATAAAGATTACTGAGCTACAAATCTAATGTAGTCTAGTTTTATACATTTATATATCTTCGCCATGATAGTCTCTTGTTTTCTGGGGACGCCATTTGAAATAATTCCTGTAAATTAACTTCTTAATCTGCAAGACTCTCTGTGCGTTTGTTGACATACCGGCGCTTTAGTTTGCTCTTAAACACGAACGCGTCCTCGCTAAATTTGTGTTGAAAAAAAAAAAAGCTGATCAGGAGGAACCAAAGTCTGCAAAAAAAAAATAAAAATGACAGTCACAGCATCTTGACAGGTTCAAACTACTTCAAACAGACAGACTTGCCGAAGTTTTTCTGACTCGCCTCATCCCTTCTGCTTTGATGCTCCCTCGTGGAGTATTAGCTCAGATCCCTGCAGCCTTGGAATTAAAGCTATGATGTCAATGCACATTGTTAGTGATTAGTGCATGTGTGTGTGTGTGTGTGAAGAGCGTTCAGCATCACTATTTTGTACCTATTTCAGGAGCTGTGATCATTACTAGGGTCCACAGGGGCAGACTTAGAGTTTTTGGGGCCTGAAGCAAACCCTCCTACACTTCTGTGTTTGTCTACCAATGAGAGCATGCACATTGAGATAATTATAATATTTACCTGTCATCTGCAGGTTGTTATGTTGTCTCTGCTACAGGTGCCTGCACACAGCAGCCAGGCTCAGGTGTGTCTGATGATACTAATGGAGGTTGACCTATTATTGATAACACCTGTGTTTACCTGCTGTTCCTCTCTGAGGAAGAAGAGGAAAGTAGGAAAAGAGCCAGATCATTAAACATTTTTAAAACTTTCCTGAATTTGGCTCGAACGTTTATGATGCAATTAATTCCGGAGAGCCGATCATAATAAATAAAAAACCAGGTCAGCTGTCTTACAAAAACAAAAACCCTGCTCTCTCTCAGCCAGCCGGAGCCAAAGTAAACCGGACTTAAGTGTGATAAATGAACTCATCAACTGTCGGGAAAGGAAATATTCTTAAACCTGATATCCTTGATAAACAGAGAAATACACTGCACCCCTTCTGAACTTTACTGAACCAAGATCAGCTTGTCAACTCATCGTAAAACACACAAATAAAACTCTTTAAAAACGCCTTGGTGCGTCTTTACACTGCTCCAAAGATCACCAGCTCTGCTGTGGTCGATATAAATCCTGAATTCACAGAGTGAGACGTGAAATGTTTTTGTCAAAGGAGTTTGGTCTGGTGGATTTCCCGTCGTAAATGTTTTTTTATATATATATTTTATATAATCTTGAGAAGTGGACGGCAAATTGTGTTTTTGAAGCAAGTTTTTAAAAGATTATGAACAGTTTCGCTCAGAATTTTGTGGATTTGATATCCGATATGCACTTTTACTATTTCAAGCCACATTTCCAGAGGCTTTAAAAGTTCCCTAATGACTCGATCGTTTTGGAGGGTGTATATTTAAGCAGTGGAACTAATTGATATTCATTACGCAACCCCCTCTTTGCTCTTAAGGCCTAAGATGGTTTCCTACCTTTCCCTCCTCCTAAAGCCATCATCAAATCCTGGGCTCGAGTTACCATCTGGGAGCTGGGGTAAACAGTATCTGCAGCATCAGAGTGCAGCAGTTGCTGCAGCCTGGTCTTTCAGAAAGATATTAGCTGGCATCGAGCCACACAACAGAGAGAGAGGGAGACAATGTGGAGTCATACTTACAGTACCAGTTCTTTGTATATACTTAGATATGGGGATCTATCATGTGGAAGTGTGCCTGCTGAAGAGCTGGAGCTGTGCCACGGTGAAGACACAGCACCATACAAGGACAAGTCATGCTGTGGGGTTAAGGCCGCCTGCAGGGTGGCAGCACCGCGGGGTGAGCGTGTACTGCGGGTCAGCCCAGGTTGAATTCAGACTAACGAGGCGAACACGGCCACGAGTGTGTGTGTCAAAGATCACACGCCTCGATTGACTTCAATTTATCACACTGCGGTTGTAAGGACAGTCCCGCTTTGTGCTTATGTGGACATTGAATCCAAGTGCCTACATGTACCAGGATGCATTGCGTGCGAGCTTAAGAGTAAGTTAGGTTAGTTGCTGGGTGTTAATCAAACATTGCCAAACAAATGAAGTCCTGCAGTGTTTCACACGTAGCTACAGTCACTTTTAATCTCTCTAATACCAAAATAAAACATTTAAGTTGCTTCTCGTGCTCAATCTGATGTTTTCTCATTAAGGCCGAAGACTTCCTGCGTACAACTCGCGTGGCGGCGATCCACTCTACAGTAAATAATCAATGAAGCCGCTTCGCATCCATCATTTCAGCCAGACAACATCGCCCGTATCAGTCCAACCCTCTCTTCTCTCTCTCCGAGTGTGTGTTACTCTCTTCGTGTGTCTTGAATCTTTTATAAATCAACTGAGTGAAAGTCTACGGAAGATGAAAGCGACTCTGAAAATGATCTAACCGAACCGCTCTGAAGTCCATGAAGTCCTGAGTGTGTGAGAGAGAGCAAGACTGACAGCAAAAGAGAGATTTACGGAGGTCAAATATCTTCTACCTAATAATAAATCACACACACACACACACTGCCACCCCCCATCTCATACACACTCTTTCTCTTGCCCCATCCCCCACCCATGTGTTGACATAGTTTCCATGGTGAGCTGAAGGTGTTGAAGAGTCATCGCTGCATTCCTGGGAGCATGCTCACACACACACATTAACATTTACTCTGGGGGGGGGGTCAGTTAACACTCTCTCCCAGTCCAATATTTGACCGGCTCGGAGGTTTTTCAGTGTCCTGCCCCTCGTCGTCGCCTCCATCCTTCACATTTCACCTGAAGCTGTCGACTCGGGCTCGACGTGCAAATAAAATGTTAAGTTCTCAATCCCCCCCAAAAAACTGCAAGCAGCATGAGTGCCAGATAGGGCAAGCATTTCATAATCCTGTATAATATTGCATGTGATAATGTGTGCATCGCCGATATGAGTCGTTGCTGCTGGGTAGCTTGCAGGAATCTTCTTCCTCTGACCTATAACACATCATAATGCAGGATTATATTTTGGATTATTAATCTGAATCTGCAAAGTATTTAACGCGATTAAATAAATGTATTTGAATCCATCAGTGGGCTGACTCTGTCTCGAGGATTTGAGCCGGATCGCTGTATGTGTTGAGGCCCTTCTTTCCCCTATGGCAGTAACTGATGAAGTGTTGATGCTACGGACTCGGGCCTGCATAACAGAAACATGATACACGTCTGACGTGCTGCAGACAGTGTTTGTGTTTAGTCACTCTGGAAATTAGTTGATAAAAACCAGACCAGAGAGAAAACTTTAGACGCTGGCACATCCTGGTTTAACCAACCCGAAGTAATCAAAGCTAAAGCTAAAAGGCTGAGGGGACTTAACTTGTATAAATACATCAGTGTAACACTTCACAGTAGCTCCACATGGCTTGGAGTCGACTGGAGGTGCAGTAACACCTGTGGGGGATATTAAAAAAAATGAGTGTGAGGAAGCACAGCGCCTGTTTCACCTCCAACGCTGCAAAGTTGGAAGTTAATTGAAGTGAACCTCCCGCTGCCGACGATGAGGAGCGATCAGCGAGATCTCGCTGACCCCGTCCACTCGTGCAGCCTCATCACAGAGTGTTGAAAAGACACGCTTTGGGAGTTTGGGGGGATTTGAAGACATCCATCATCGCATTACTGCACTGGAGACACACCCAGGCAAGCAAGACTGTCTGTAGCTCCTGTAGGGAAGCAGCTGTCGAGCTTCTTGCCAGGGCTGACCCGCGTGCACTGGGAAATGGTAGGAGAGCGGTTCATGCTGCGAATTTACACATGAAACTGAACCGTGTGTCTCTACAGCACGTCCAGTCTTTGTCAGCATATCCTTTTAATATCCACCAGCATGGAACAGGTTCTTCTCAGGTTCATGCGCCTAATTTTGAACCTCTTGGAGCATTTTGAACCAAAACTAAAATGGTTCAGAACCAAGCTGGAGCCAGAAAAAATATCAGACTTCCTTTGACCTGAAATGTGAACCAGAGCGGGTGTGGTATACGGCTCAAAACTGGTAAAAAAGTCGAGCTGGTTCACAGGATAGAACCTCGGTTCCAAGAATCCTGAACAGAACCGGTTCAAGAGTATAGTATTGCGTAAATTCAAGAGTATTCATGATTTAAAAAAAACTCCACTAAAAGTGGAAACAGCAGAGGATTTTGGCATCGATTCCCAGTAAATACTTGGATATCAATTCTTGGAATTGGCTTTTCTAGTTTTTGCAGGACCAGAAACATTAGTGGGATACATCAACTGGGAGCCATGAATGTCAGCATGACGAAAAATAAAAAACCTCATGGTGGCACTAGATGAAAAGTCAAAGGATAACCAAAGTTGTGTTGTATCCTCTGGGAAGCATGAATCTCTGTACAAATCCACAAGTTGTCGATGCCTTGATCAGAGCGGTGGAGCTACCAACTTCTTCACCAAGATCAAGAAAAGAAAGAACAAGAAAGCATCAGAAGATTTTTGAGTAGAAGCTGCAAGACACTCGTTTAAAATACAATCTTTAACAACTGGTGGGAAGCCAGTGAAGGATCGTGTACTTGTGCACTTGTCTTACTCCTCCTGGTGGGTTGGGGTGTTGATTTTAGAGGCCTGGAAGGCGCTATAGTCGAATTATGGAGGTCTAGGATCTAATAAGTTGACTTATTGACAATTATTATGTCTCTCACAAGTCCAACAGCTTTATGGAGGTGGTATATCTCCAGAGTGGCAAATTATATTAAAAAGGGGGTTTAAACTTTGAAGAACTTTGAGCTGGTCCTTGGAATTTTCTCTTAAATAACCATCAACACATGACAAAACACCAGCTTTTGGCTGTGTGGCGACGTAAAGCCTAAATGAAAATCACTAAACTGATCGGCTGTTATCCAATCCACATATTTTTTTGGGGGGGTGGGACACAACAAGCCACAGGCGAGAGACTCGGAGCGTTACAGACAGCAGAGTGGCGTGACGGAGCCGAGGCTGTTTGGAGCTGCTGTAAACATCAGCGTTGATTACAATGAAGACGGGAAAACGTGTCGCCCCTGGTCGACTCTGGGGAGGAACAGGCTGCTTGCTTCTCTCCATGCGCTGCTAAATTTTTCTGTCTGAAATTTTTTTGTTATGTGGAGCAGCCCTCAAGCTGTGACACGCTCCTGTCAGAGCCGGGGGTAACGCCAAGAAATGTGCCACCTCCGACAACAGCGGGAGTGTACAGAGGTGAGAAGGAGAAGCAAATAAAACATATCGTTGCTTTTTTAATCACACACACACCACTGAGTCAAATTGGGGAGGACAATGGTTTAAATCGTGACGAGGCCACATTACCAAATGAGCCATAAGAGGCAAGAAACTGGGTGAAATGGACCCTGAGAGAGAACAAGTGCAAGTTAGAAAAGCCAGATAGAGCCATGAGATGAGAGAAAGAGAGGTGGAGTAAGAGGAAGAGAGAGCGAGAGAGAGATGGATGGAGAGACTGTTGTTGAAGAGGTGTTAAAATCAAAACCCAGGAGAGCAACCGAGGTTTCAGCTCATCTGCATTTCTAATGAAGAGCGAGAGTGAAAAAGGAGAGAGAGATCGGCGTGATGAGAGATGCAATGAAAGAGAAATATGGCAGAGAAATGGAGCAAACAGCAGGGAGATTGGTGGCAAATAAAGAGACAGAAAGTAAATCCCATGAGACTAACAAGAGGATGGGTGACACAGTGATAAAGACATGGAGGGAAGAGATGTAGCCGCAGTCCAACGCTGAATTATAAAACATTTATTCTGCTCAAACTTTTTGAAGTTGTGTTTTTGTGTGTGTGTGTGTTTGGGAGCAGAGAAAAACCTGATTGATGGCTTGCCCAGAGACGGAGAAGAAAAACCAAATTGGCCCACATTTGTCACGACTCTCAGAGCAGAAAGTCTGATCACAACCACATCAGATCCTCTGGAAAGATTCAGCAGCCACATTTCAACCCGAAAGAGGACAAATGTGGGCTAGTACCTACCTCCAGTGAAATATATATTGGTTTATTCAAAACAATAAATCAATTTCACCAGCAGCAACATGTCATGCAGAGACATTAATGCTGATTTGGGTGAAGTAAGGTGACATGATGAGGCTACAAGAGAACTACAACATACTGAAAGTCTTATGATCATAAATGGATGACGAAGAACCATTGTGAAGCTGTGATGTGTTCGAAGCAAGAAAAATGGGCAAGCATAAGGATTCAACGGGTCAGAACACGTCCAAAACTACAGCTGTTCTGGGGTGTTCCCATCCTGCAATGGTCAGTCCAAAGTGGTCCAAGGAAGGAAAAGCAATGAACAGGCGATAGGGGGGCGAAGGCTGACCCAAATTGCTGTAAAAGTTCATGCTGGTTCTGCGTATTGGGCTCCGTAGACCAATGCTGACCCCTGTCCACTGCCGAAAACGCCAACAATGGGCACTTGAGCATCAGAACTGGACCGTGCAGCAATGGAAGAAGGTGGTCTGGTCTGATGACTCAAGTTTTACCTGGGGGAACACATGGCACCTAGGAGACACTATGGAAAGAACGATCTGTTGGGAACCCTTTGGGTCCTGCCATTGACACGTACCATCTACCTAAGCATTGTTGCAGACCGTGTACACCCTTTCATGGAAACTGACCCTTGATCAGAAGGATAATGTGCCCACAAAGTGGTTCAGGAATGGTTTGAGGAGCACAACAACAAAGAGTTCAAGGTGCTGACTTGGCCTCCAAAGATCTCAATCCAGTTGAGCATCTGTGGGATGTGCTGGGCAAACAAGTCAGATCCATGGAGGCCCTGCCTTGCGACTTAAAAGACTTGCTAATATCTTGGTCACCTTCAGAGCTCTAGTGGAGTCCATGCCTCGACCGGTCAGCTCTCTAAATTTACACGTTTTTATAAATGTATCCAGACACAAACCGAAATAAAAGAACAAAACAAAAAAAAACACAACACACAAGAACATATAAATTCATTTACAAAATGAATACATCTTACAAATCTATTTATTTAAAAAACATCATGATTCATCATACTCATTGCAATAAATTGACAAAATAAAGACACTGGGGAAGTCTTGCAGTGACGTGTTGAGTGGTGTGTGTCAATGCTACTTATGTATGTGTGTTACTGTTAAGAGCGTTCAGCACAGAGCCCTATAATTCACCTGTGTGCTCAAATATTGTGAATGTGTGTGTGTATGTGTGTTAATGATAGTTGTAAAATTTGAATACTGCAACAGCACTATCACAGAGAGGCGCACACACATACAGTACATGTGGAGCGGGTTTCATGGAGACTTATTGGAAGATTCGGAAGTATCCGTCACCGTCAATCAGGCCAGAACCGAACAAGTATTCTCAAAGCGAACCCCTCGGTGTCCTGACCTGAAGAAAACAGAGCAGCAGCACTGATCTGGGATCCCTATGGTATCCGATAGGTTGTCTTTTACTGGGTGAAACCAAATCTGAACATCTGAACAACTCAGTAGACACCAGATGGTGTATATTTGTGCATTTATGAGATAAACCCATTTACTATCATCAATAAGAGATCTGTATAGATTTGGGCGTTGTAAGTTCTGCACTGGCTGCCTGACCAAGCGCAATTTGAGCGGTTTGTAACATCCATTTCGGAGACAACTGTCCTATTTTGTGTTTTAGCTGTGACCTGACTACATCCTCATATTGCTCATGAAGTTCTGATTAAAGTCGCCTAAAATATCTTAAAAAAAAAAAAAAAAAACTATTTAAAAACATCAAATAAAGCCCAGTTAGTTAACGAGGAAACACAGCCTGGCACATCTTATTACGAACCTAACAGGTCGGCTTGGATCCCGCTGGGTTTGGATAGAAAACGTCCTCACTCAACAGTTGATTCATTTGCTATTAAAAACAGCACAGAGACTCAACAGATGTCAGCTGATACAAGTTGGGCACATCTGACTTTCTTAAATCAGCAGGTGATTGAGTTTTGAAGTGTTGGCTGTTCAGTGCAAGATAAACTCTAAAAGAGTCGAGATAAAAACATCTCAAATTATTTGGAGGGCGGTCTGGTTTCTGGTTAGCAACATTTAAAGAACAGTTTGACATTTTGAGAAACACAGTATGCTTAGCTAAACCAACTATTTCAGAGTCCCATTTGTGTTGTTATGTAAAATGGGTGGAAATGAGAATTATAAGGCTTTAAGGTTAAAATAAAAAAAAGTGTAAATAAGGCTAATTGTTTCATTTCTGATGGGCTAGCAGTTTCCCTTTGATTCCAGTCTTTCCGCTAAGCTAGGCTAGGCTAGGCTAGGCCCAAAAAGTTAGACTGCCCCTTAAACTCGTTGTACTCATGCAACGTTTTAAAGGAATAGTTAAACATATTGGGAGATAAATGTCTGCGCATTGAATTCAATGCCGGATGTGTTAGCTTAGCATAAGCAGGGAGAAACAGCTAGCCCGCCTCTAATTAACGCATGCTAATTAACACACTGCATGTTGTTTGTTTAATCTGTACACAAACGATGTAAAAAAACAAACAATATATGGTTTTAGGGGATGTTACAGAACGATTTATTTATCCATCCACCCAACTGAGAAATAGTTAGCACGTAGCTTCTGTTTGTGTACAGATTAAACAAACATCGTGCTAATCAGTGAGCGTCTGGCTAGCAGTTTCCCTTTGATTCCAGTCTTTCTGCTAAGCTAGGCTAGGCTAGGCCCAAAATGTTAGACTGCCCCTTAAACTCGCTGTACTCATGCAACGTTTTACAGGAATAGTTCAACATATTGGGAGATAAATGTCTGCGCATTGAATTCAACGCGGGAGTTAGCATGTAGCTTCTGTTTGTGTACAGATTAAACAAACATCGTGCTAATCAGTGAGCGTCAGGCTAGCAGTTTCCCTCTGCTTCCAGTCTCTATGCTAAGCTAGGCTAACTACACCCCGACTCTTAGAAAGGAAGCAAAGAAAAGTGTTTCCCAAACTTGTTTAACTATTCTAAAGTAAAAAACTGAAACTAAGAAACATGCACGATTTTCAAAGTGATTGAGTTTCTTGCACCACCCGCGCTCCACCTCTGTGATATTCGGAGTCATGTTAAAAATCTGGATGTCATCCACTGGAAAAAAGGCTTGTGTCGTCGCTCATGGGTTGACATCGGACTGTCATTATAAAACGGTACATGCAACTCTTTGTCTCACACACTGTAGCACAGCACTCACACGGTTAACACACACGAGACTCGGGCAAAAATAACAGCTGGATACATTTCTGAATATTTAGAAAAAGAGAAGAGTGCTTGCGATCGCCACTTTCAGTGGCTGTTCAAGTGTAGGTCTGGCAATATGAACCAAGCACACCTCTGTTAGTTCAAATATTGGCACCATGTACAGTATATCTCACACACAAACACACACTAACTGCATATCTCCTTGTAAAGCTTAAAAATGTCTCTCGTTTTAAAATCTCTCAATTTTCATAAAACTAGAATAAAGGTGAATATCGTCCTTTGTTAAGGTAGGAATACTCTGGGGTGGTAGTTCTAGTGCAATACCCTCTCATGTGGAAAGCACGCTTGTTTTCTCAGACTTTCTGCTGCCTGTGTAAGCAGAAATCAGGCTCAGGCTGCCTAAATACAAAATAACACCAGCCATGAGACTTAACAGGGATGTGTCGAGGTGCAAGTCATTGAACTTCCGTCTTCTCCAACCACCCAACCGCCCCTTGAATTTTCTGTTCCTCCAAAAAAAAAAGAAAAGTCAAGGGGTTGCGCTGGTGTGTCTTTACTTTTAGAGAGTACATTGCAGCGAGCCTTGGCATCAGAAGAAAAAGAAGAAAGTAGTAGTCCAGCCTGAGCGCTTCATTTGTTATTCCTGGTGGTTACAGAGGCAGCAGATCTGTTTAGTGGTCCTTTATTCCCAAGTGGCAGTGATGTCTCAGAAGCCTCCCGTTCCTCAAAAATTAAAATCCTCACAGGTTCTTGTAGTGCTATTGTCTTAGGCGGAGCAAATATCTGTGTAAAAATCACTGGAAGCGCCACAGATTTCAACAGATCTTCATAGAAATCGAAATCTCAAAGGCTAGTCCCTCCCCCCCCGAATCGGTGCTCCTATAAGTCCCCTCCTCCACCACTGCAGAGCTGGAGAATCCCCGGGCACCTACGATTGATCAGTCAGGCGCTGTTTTCCCAAAAGCGATTTTGTCATTTCACTCCCAACGTCCATCGCTTGGAAACAACTGGGTGTCCCAGAAATCGTCTATGGGTGTGTGTCTGTTGTGTGTGTGGTGGTGTTTCTTGTGAGCGCTGCAGTGTGTGGGTGCGGGGGAAACTGTTTGTCAGTCCATCTCCAGGTCCATCAGTTTGTTGCGCGAGCGTGGAGTGTGCGCGGTGTTGCGGCAGCAGCACTGGGCGCAAACCAGACCCAGGACCAGAGAGAAGATGCCCACACCTGGAGACACACAAGAAGGAGACGACAACACATTATCAACATGGAAACCCAAGATTTGTGACATTGTTCCTGCAATTCAAGTAGTTTTGGAGCCTAAACCTCACCAAGTAGTTCTAGGACATAAACCCTGAGCGACTGTCCTGTGTTTGACCCATTCATGCACCATGTACCCTTTAATAAGTGGACTTAGTGACTCATTCAACAAATGTAGTCTTGGCTTTCTCCTTGTATGACTTCGTGAGACAAGAATATCTTGAAGGGATCTGAGTATAGCTGCCATTGCAGGGTCAAGCACTACTTTGCTGAATCAAATGCACATGTGGGCAACTCACGAATCTAGTGTTACCATCTCGACATGATACTCCTACACCCTGCTAGTACCTCTACTAAAGCCACTACTCATCTTACTTGTACACCAGAGATTGCTCTAATAATTGCTACTCCTTTCCGATGGCTCAGTTACTATCTAGAAACAAACCTTCGGCTGCGACCGCTTCATTCACGTCCATAAAAAAGGACTGTTACAAGAAGAAACGCAAACGGGAAGTGAGTTTTAGTTCCCGAGTTCAGTTCCTGTGGCGGTGTTTGGAGGTCTGGATCAGTAAGTTATAGTTAGTGCAGAGAAAACCTCACCCAGCATCTGGAAAAAAAGCTACTACCGTCTACAGACACGACTACAAACTATGAATCCCCAGGGATGTCTTCGAGATTGGTATCAGTGCCAAATAAGGCGTATTTTATTGATTGTTACAGGCTATATTAAGCCTGATAAAATCACGGTTTTTGTCTCATTGAAATCCTCTGTGCACTGACATTGCCAGCTGTCAGACATGTGTCCTAAATAAGCACCAGCGCAGCACTGTCAGCTCAAAAAGAGTCTATTAGCAAGCAGTTTCAGTAAAGATGTCGACGTTCTGCTGCTGTTCGACTCAAAACTTGATTTAAACGTCAATGTTTTGTTACATTTCAGCAACAAACTGGATGTTGACGGGTTACAATGTTCAGTTGTTGTCGTAGAAAATCCCCCAGAAACTCGACTATATATCAAGGGTGACACAAAACATAAACATATTAAAATATATTGGAATATATCAAAGATCACTTTACATACTCCATAAAATCAATGTTTAGCCTTAGGTTGTAAAATCATATTTAAATCAAGAGAAAAACTCACTATAGCATTTAACTTGGGAACAATAAATGTAGTCTGAAAACGCCCCCCAGAAATCGGAGGAACGGGAACACTCAAAAAAAAGCAGAGGCTCGCGGCGCCGAGAATTTGTGTGAAGTCCTTGAACCCGGACCGAAGAGGTGTTGCAAGTCCTGAATCAGGTCATCGTGGCTCTGGATCGAGGCGGTATGAGATTGTAAAGACCGCTTTGTTTTCAGTTCGGTTCTGGAGCCAACTCGCTAAATAAGTTCCTGCTCAGAGGATATTTTCAGACTCTTTAAATCTTTTTTGGACCTTTCGAAACTTCTGTAACTCTTCATCATTACTGTAGCTACTGGCTGATCATTTGGACCTATTGGAACTTCTGTAGCTTTTCTCTTTAGCTGGACGTCGCATGCGTGAATGCCGACGTTGTGCTATTGTCACGAATCATACGCAACGCCAGAGTCGGAGAAACCATTGATGTTAGACATAGAAATGTTGAATCAGACTGCACGGGATCAGAAACAAACATTCCTACTGAGGGATGCCCTGATTTGAGCTTTTTAAATTTCAAATGAAATATGAGAGAGGCGCTGAAAACATCAACACTGCATACTTCAACGTGAGAGATGATGATGATGATGGTTACATTACCTACTGAGGCTGCTACACCATATAAGAGAGGTAACTTTAGGGACTCCCACACTGCAGAAGGAGAGAAAGAAAGAGAGAAATAAAGTCACAAATGAGCGTTTCATTTAATTTAAATGATGAATGAACTCATGTCCACACTAATGTCTCTTTCTTTGCATTCAATCCACACGAAGCTCCTGGTTTCAGTAGCAAAAATCACCCGCTGGGGGAAGAACATTGAACAAAATGAAACATTTTCAGATTTATCTGTATTAGTGTGGACGTGGCTCGTGTGTCGAACTCCTCACCAGCAAATCGGACTGTGAGGAAGACTCGAGATGACGTCAGTTCTCCAGCTTGAGTCCAGGCTCCCGTCGAGGCCGACAGGTACCAGGGAGTGGCGATGCAGTGATACTCGCCGCTGTCACTGAAAGCACAAACACAGTCTAAGACACATTACATCCTGTAAATCTTCCAGAGTTTACAAAGAACACACACTCACCTGTCCTGAGTGCCGTGAATGTTCAGCATGTAGGTGTGCGTGTCTTTGCGCTCTATAGAAATGTCGCTGGACGAGTTGCGAGCTTCTTTCTTCACGACGCCGAAGCGGTCCACGCTGGCCACCTGGGTCGTCGTCTCTCCGCCGCGCAGCCGGGTGAACAACCAACGCACCTCGTACACCAGGTCGTCTGAGAAACAAGCAAGCAGAAAGACGAGACACGTTTAAGTAAAGCTGTGCTACATTTTAAAGTGGTTATTATCTTTCCACATCTCTATTTGTTAAATGAGCCTAAACAAGGTCTTAATGAGACGGTTGGAAATGGGTTGAGTTTTTATAAGATGCCCACTTGCAACCCACAAATCGGAGGAACACGCAACATCACTGGAAATAAGCTCACTGACGTGGGTGCAGTTTCTCTGATTGACGGTAGGTGGAGGTAATGTGCAGAGAAAATGTCTCGTGGACCGTTAAGATGTGCAGAGTTGTTGATGTGTTTCGAAAGAATCCTGAGATCACGTGTTACAAACAAGACAAAACAAGATAAAAGATGTGTCTGTGTCGATGCACATGTATTTCTGATTTCAGGGTTGACCTGCCCCTTTAAGTGTGAACCACGGCGCTGTGATTTGATAAAACGTGTCGAACTCTCGACAGATCTGCGATAACGTTATCGCCGGTTCTTCCCCGCGTGTGCAGGATGACATCACCACTGGAGAGGCAGTTTTCCAGGAAGGTTCAAGTGGCTTCAGCTAACATTTACTTTAGTTAATCGCCTGCCTGCAAACAGTGATGTCAAACTGTGGTAAGATGTTTCCACAGTCCTGAATCCTGGAGGTTTTTAAAGCAACCATCAAAATATGTCACGCAGAATGATTGATGCTGCATTATGTGTGATTATTAGCACCATATTCAACAACTCACATCTTATTTTTGCCTTTATTTGCCACTCAGCCTTTCTTACACATGGGGTGTACGCTCTACCAGCTCAAATCTAACATTTACAGAGAAGAGCTACTGTACTTTTTCTTTTTACAAGAGAGCGTGTTATGTTCGGATGTACAATGCAGTCCCCAATTACGCAGAACAAAAAGATAAAAGATAACCAAAAACCAGCCGAATCTCCATTATCGCCACATTAAAAGACACACACACACACACAGAGACAGGCGGCTGTCAGGAGGAAAGATAAAGACGACACAGAGATGGACGCGTGACGTAAAAGTGAGGATAGCGATGACAAAAGAAAGAAAACAGCGACAAGAGAGAGTTTGTGATAATAGATGTAATCTTTGGGAAAAGGGGGCGAGCGAGCTAATTATTTCCAAGAGCGAAGACGAAGAGAGAGAGAGAGAAAGAAAGACAGGGAGTGAGAGAGACAGACAGAGGCACAAACTAGTCATTAGTCTGTCAGGGAGAGAGCGACTATTAGCACTGTACCTCCTACACACACACACACACACACAATAAAAACCCCATGGAGTCTTAGTCATCCTCTGTCATCTGGGAGACAAATCGAGGATACAGATGAAAAAAAATAAAGAGAACATTTGTGAAACAACAACAACAAAAAAAAGACAAATGATGATGAAAAACAATTATGATTTAAAAAAAAAAAAGTCGGAGAAACGTGGAGGGAACGAGAGAACGGAGCGAATATAATGAAGAGAGCGACCGGGGGGAGAGGAGGAGAGGAGTGAACTCAGCCAGAGCAGAGTAATGAATCACATCTCAATTTCTCTCTCCCTCTCTTCCCTAATGGTTTTAATATTCAAGTGCTGCATCATTAAAAATCAGTAGTAGTACGAGCAGCAGCAGCAGCAGCAGTAATAACAACGCTGGCCTTGGTTTTACTTCAGTGGTCCAACTACTGATCATTATCCGAAAACTTTGTCCCTCCGTGTGACACCTAAAGCGGGTACCATCCTGCCTACGGGCCAGACATTCATTAAATTTTAAGTAGACATTCAGGGACAATGATTTTGACCTCTGACCCGTCCTCTAACAGGCCTTCCCCCAATAATTATGTTTGGTTATTATTAGAAATCTGCTGTTCCTGGTCACCGCCTTCACCTTTTCTCTCGTGCCACTGTCAGACCTGAAATGTAGCCGTGGAAACACGAAATCTGGCACCGAGTGGAGGTGAAGCTACTGTCAACAATGGTGAGAACCCTTTCTGTTTTCATTATTATTATAAGCTTATTATTTTATATGTATCTTCTCCCACATCTTTGCCTTTAAAAAAACCGAGAGCAAGTTGTTTCTTCATTCAACAATACACAAATACAGATACACATGCTGGATTTCTACTGGAGATTTCATGATTTAATTTATTGGTTTATTTAGGATTAGATATGTTGCACCAGCTCCAGTACAATGCTAATTTTTATCTGTTGTTCCTGGGCGAGTAACCAACACATAATGACCCGAGTGACAACATGACATGACCTCGTTGATCTGGGGTCTTATTTTTATCATGGGCTGTTAGAATAAAGAGGATTCATCACCTTACATTTGCTTATTAAAAAACTGTGAACAAGATATGTGCCGAGTGGAACAAGCCATGGCCGGAGATGGTGACAGATTCTTTCAATTACCTCGAATATATCAAGTTTGTTTCTGCAGTTTTGTGTCACTTATTTGCCAACATATACACCAATAAATGTTCAACGAGGTCATATGAAAAGTTGATTAATCGGTCGAGGAGGACTGTTAATAGATGTTAGAATAGAAGTTTGATCAGATTTCAGTACGACTTGTTTTCCACGAGCCGGACACGTGTCGACGGTCGCTGATTCAAGCTGAGAAGTTGGACGGATTCATATTGTCATAATTATACTGCAGTTTTAGAAAAAGTCGATGCATTTCTAAACTGTAAAACTTCAAAATAAGACTCTGATTGTAAAGGAAATAATTAACTTCCCAACATTTTTAATGTCGGCTGCCAAAGTCCAAAAAAACTTGTCATGCAAACTCTTTATGCGTCCCTCCACGGCGCTCCAAACTGACTAAATTGACGGTGACAAGGATGACGGTGGTGATGAAGATGCATCGGGACAGCGTAGTGGGGCCGCTCTTTTTTTTTTTTTTGCACAAGGACAAGTAGCCGAGCGCTCCGTCCGGACACACTCGCACGCACACCGCTCCAAACTCACTGACCAGAATCAACTGATGAGTAAAGTCCTGACAAAGAGAGAGGCCGTTAACTGTTCACGTCCTGAAGAACGTTACTACAGCACAACTAACTCTTAGCAATTGATTCGTGAAATGGCGATTAAGTCAGTGTTCAACATTTGTCGGCTACTTTTTGAGCAGTTGGACGGACGAAACTGTGAAGACGACGATGATCCTGACTTCTGCTTTTGCATTTCAAGCTGTTTTCTCGGCAGACACATTGTCCACATATGAGGCTTGCCTCAGAGTAAGCCTATACTCCGCTGGGAGCATCTGCACGGGCGGGGTGAAGGCTTTCCTGACAGAACCAGACCCGGACCATCAATTAGTCGGGGCTCCCACCGGTGCACGCTTCAGGGGGAAGAAAAACAGACACGGGAGTTCACGTGCAAGATGAAGGATGGGTATGATAAGAGTGATGATCTCTTGGGGTGTCACCTGATGGAAGAGTCACGTCCTGAACTGGATGGATGGATTACAGCAGAAGGAAGCAAGTGGAAGTGTAATAACTCCGAACTAACTGTCCACCTGAGTGATATCAAATCAAATATTAAGGCTGCAGCGAATGATCATTTTCATCATTGTTTAAACGTCGCGGGCTACGATGAAATCCTCTAAAACTTCTCATTTTTGCCACCGAGCGGCTCAGGTTGTTATTAAAAAAGTGTGTGACAACACGACTCTGCAGAGAAATGAAACGTTCTCTGCGGCTTTCCCTTCATCTGCTGCGCTTCTAATCAACTCTCTCTCTCTCTCGAGGTGAAATCTCAGGGCCAGTTTGTTGTGTTGCGGGTGCAGAACGATTTTCAATGTCACGACTGAATATTTAGCCCGAGCAGTTCGTGCTGTGACCTCGTGCTTACAGAGGAGATTCCAGATGCCGTCTGCTCCTTCAGCGAGACTCCACACAGACCGGGTCAAGTGAAGAACACATCAATAATTAATTCTTGCTGGGTTCATAATGAAGCCACATTTAATAAGAATCCGAGCGGCAAAAACAAGCGATGTTGCAGACTTAAAGTTTTGTGGCTGCAGCGCTCTCACTCCAAATTCAAAAATTGTAAACCCGATTGGCCACTTTGTAAGGTTGACAGAAGACAGAAGTTACTCTCTGTGCTGCTGATTACAGCCGAAGATGACGACAAACCACGGCGATGATTATTAGTGACAAGTTATGATGAAGAAACGCGGCAAATTGTCACATTTGAGACGTGGGAACCAGCTAATGCTGATTAAAGAAGCAAATAAATCCAACATAAATATAAAAATTAACGAAGGTGTTTGCTATGTTGCACAACTCGGTCCAATTTATTCCAAAACTGTAATAAACCAAAGTCTTTCAGAGCAGTCCGGTGTGTAATGCTTTTATTTGAATATGTGTCTTTATGTGAATATAAATAACTGACACCGTGTCACTGGAATCACATTTAAATAAATCTCTGAGATGTTTTGTGATGACAGGAGAACTATTTGAATCCTTCTCATGAATCACTATGACTGTATTCTTATATAATCACTCCACAAAGCGCCCGGCTGACAGTCAAGAGCCACGCGTCTCTCTGACGTCCTGATAAACCAGGTTAGCGTCTGACACCGCCGTTAATGATCAAAGACGCGTTTTGCATAATTCCGCAGGACCGACGCATGAACTCCGGGTTGCTTGTTTTCGGTGGCGACGCGCACGTTTTTCGAGGAACGGGAGCTATAATTAGCCTCCATCCTTTTACTTTCTTTGTTCTTGACGGCGCAGAGGACGGAGAACGAGGAGAGGGAAGGAAGGAGGAGGAGGAAACACATTTATCGTGCAGCCTTGAATCAAATCTGCAACGTGAATGCATCTCAAGCTGTGTCTTTGGAGAGCGTGCAGTATCACCAGAGACACCCCCACCCTGCTCCTCATGGGAGGTGCTATAGGAGTATCTGATCCTCCAACAAGCAGGCTGACTCACAGCTTCTTGCCCACAGCTGTTCCTCGGCTGAAGGCAGACTTCTCTACCTCCCTATATGAACTTGTGAACTCACTGACTCCCATCCCAACAGTCTACATCTTGACGAGCTACAGGCTCTGTTTACGCTGCCTCGCTGCAAAGCTATACCGTACACAGACGCAGGAAAGTTTATGTGCTGCTGCATAAGCAGCCTGGCCTGCATCACCCGTCCACCCGTGATCCACGTTTTTAGATTAGCTGGCAGAGGTAGGACTGCCGAAGATGGTGAACGACCGCACTGAGCTCGTTAACGGCTGGTGGGGGTGACATGCATGTTTTGTACCCGTCTACGATGTGCCGCTTTCCCCTTTTGTACGATTTACTGCAGAGAGATGACATCTCGGAGAGGGAGTGGGATCAAGAGAGGCTTTGGGTGCCACCTTCAAGTCTAAACGCAATCACCTTTGGATGTTTTCTGAGCTTATACTTGTATGATCAAGTTTGCTTCAAGCGACTTCTACCCTGGGTAAAACGGCCGATGACGAACAAACAATGTGTTGCGGTCTCGCCCGTGTAATGAGCAGCGAAGTTCGACTGTGCATGGTAATACTCAAAATTCTCTGATTTCAGCTTCTCAAATTTGAACTGTTTTCTGGTTTCTTCAGCCGTCTTGACAACAAACTGAAATCTCTTTGGGTTGCGGACAAAATAAGACATCTGAGGACGTCATCCTGGGCTTTGTGAAACCGGGATCAACATTTTTCAGCATTTTCTGAAGCTGATTAATCAAGAAAACGATCGACAGATCAATCGACAATGAAAATAATCATTCCAGAAAAGTCTGAGCTTTAATTTAATGTCACTCGAGGAGACTTTTCTACGTCTACAAAAGCCTCAGAGAGAAATGTGCTGATTTGTTTTGGGGTTCTTGTTTTTGTGACCTCTGCTGTCACAGTGAAAAATATTGGATTCAACAAATCGCAATCGTTTTTTGGTGTTTTTCGTGGGATTTGTTGACAATGGGGGAAAAAAAAAATATATATATAGAATATCACCTGTCTGATATATTTAGGAACAATTTGTCCACACAGCACAGTTTGGTGAAATGGCCGTGTTAAATGACAGTGAGAAAATTGGCTGTCAGAGTTTGGGTGGGTGTAATGAGCTGACAGAACGGACTGATGACTTAGTTTGACAAACGCAGCCCCGTCAGAAAACACGCGATCGCTAATAACACTGTTTTAAGGCGGCGAAGCGGCTTCAGTCGGGGGTCGAGGTGGAGGTGGAGGGTGGGGTCTGGTGATTGGATGGCAGAAGAAGAACTACAGTGCATCTCTAATAGAATATCTGGCTCCTGTCTGAGCTAATAAAACTAAAATGGCTGTCTGTGGAAATGAAGACAGTCTGATTGGATTTCTCTGGATTAATCCCTTGAGGAGAGTCCAAGGCGTAAAACTGCCTGAAACACACACACACACACTTTCTCGCTCTCTCTCACACACACAAAAGACAGACAATTACCACCAGTGCTTCTAATGAAACTGTGTGTGTGTCCTCTGCTCCATAAAGCAGGACAGCACTGGTAGAGTGGAATACTAAACACTATAAAAACACTATTTAGCCTCACAGAAACAAAGCCACTGGGAAGCAAAGTTTCCCTTGTTACTCGCTGCATGCTTAATAAGACCTGCAGTGAATTAATGCAAATGCTACTTGATATGTGGCATGATTTTTTTGCTTGCAGGCGCCTTCTGGATACATGACCAGTGAGTTACACCGTGCACCTGAAAGCCTCATTTAAGTATTTATCGGTATGAGCTTCGAAATGTCTTTACCAGTGTGCCATGAATCAAAGTTTTAGCTGGGGAGGGAGCAATTATTGTTAAATTATTAATAAATCCCTTAAATAAATATTTACATTCCCCATTTCAGGAGCATGACGCAACTCAGTGACACCGCTTACTGTAATGAATAAACCCGAGCTCAAGCGTGTGACTAGAAATGCTAACAAGGGTCAATTATGTCTTTAAAAACAAGTTATTCTAAAGGATGCAGTTCAATACAAACACAGCTTAATACACCTACAAGTGAAACATACATATTAGATCAGATGGAGTCATGTAAATATCGAACCTCCGTCTCCTTTGGAGCGTTTTATTTTACATATATTTTGATAATATTTGTCTTTAATAACTGTTATTATTGATCTTGTCAAATGTATATTTAAGTGGAAGATAATGGACGACAACAAATTACAACTATGTAAGCATGTTTACATAATTAAAAGCATATTTGGAAGCACATAAACCAGGAAAATGACCAAATCTGAGCAAGTAAACAAAATATGTTAGGCTAAACTTTGAAATGCTGCCGGTGGGGTTTGAAGTTGGGTAGAAGACGGACCAGAACAGCGGCCGGTGAGGTTTCGAGGTTAGAGATGAGGGTAAGGGGCACCTTTCTTTCGAGGTGTTCCACACACGTCCAACCAGATCCTACTGGAGGGACCATGTAGCCCATCTAGCCTGGGAACGTCTCGGGATCCTCCAGGCTGCTACCACGACCCGAGGAAATGGATGGACGAGTATCAGTATTGTGGAAATGTAACGCAAATGTTGATCTGGACTTTAAATCCTTCCACTGCAAGCCAACATGATACGATAACGTTTAGCTTATTTTCACAGGGAGAAATCATCTCTGAACTGCCTACACGTTCCTGATGGATTGCTTTTAAGCAGCAGGAACATTTTATGGCTTAGCCAACAATTGTCAAGACAGCTTATTGTCACCACGAAAAGTCCTGTGTTGTAGGATTAAAAACCGCTGCCCAATGTTTGATGTCTAATAAGCCTTAAAACTCACGGATGTGTTCCTTAAACCTGCTGTCCACTCGTCTCTACTCTTGAACGTCCCCAGTGACGTCCACTGCACACCTGAGCAGCAGAAACCCCATGGGAGATGTTTTTTTTATTTTATCGTTGTTCCTCCCAATCTGATGGCGATGAAATCTGCCGTTTTCTGAGGCTTCCTTTGAAGCTGCGTCTCGCCTCCCATTCCTGTTTAACTGGAAGACCTAATGGAGTGAAAATGATGGCAGCGCTCCGCTGTTCAACATTTTCAATTTGTGTTTTACTGTCACCCTGTCCTCTCCTCTTGCACTCAGTTCTTTACCCATCTGCCTCCTCGGTCTTTACGTTTGGCTTGGTTTTTTACTCCAGTATAAATATCCAGAGTGAGACAGCGTTTGATGTTTTAAGTCAAGACTCGTCTTCTACTACACCTGAAGAAAAGTGGCAGATCTTTTGCAGTCATCTCGAGGTCACTGAATACTGAAATCTGGAACAAACTGAAAAATGTCTGACTGTCCAAAAAGCAAACGAGCTAAGAGGAAGTTTGCACCAGTATCAGTCTCTGCTTTTCTAAAGCTTTCTTTAGACTGCAGACAAAATCTGATTTAATCCCCAAATCTGATCTTTAAGACTGGATTGGTGCAGTGTTGTAGTACTCGAGATCGATCTTGGTCTCAAGACCTAGTCTCAACTTGGTTTTGTCTCAGTCTTGATACACTCTGGTCTTGGTTTTGACTTGCTCTTGGTCTTGACTTGCTCTTGGTCTTGGTTTTGACTTGCTCTTGGTCTTGGTCTTGACTTGCTCTTGGTCTTGGTCTTGACTTGCTCTTGGTCTTGACTTGGTCTCGGTCTTGGTCTTGACTTGGTCTTGGTTTAGCTGGTCTTGACTACAACACTGTATTTGGACATCGCCAGTCTATCTGCATGGGTACACTGCTATGCCAGCTTCCCAACGTGGCAGCAGCATTGTCAATGTTTTTTTTTTTTGCCATCCAGACATTCTAAAATTAATCTGGATATGCCCAAAATGGATTTGGGCTGACAGTCTGAATGAGGCCTAACTGTTCATAACTACCATTACTCAACTATTGTGGCTTGTGGACACTGGTGGTTCCAACTAGATCATTAAAAATAAGAAAATCAATATCAAGCAAGCTCAAATTCAGCTGCCGAGCTGCTTAATGTTCGACCTTTACAGTCGTGTATCAGCATAACGTGAAGACGCGTCGCTTTATCGATGTTTGACTTGGCATGTATTTAAAAAAAACAAACAAACAGAAGATTCAGATTTTGTCGGAGGGATAAGTTAGCAGCGTTTGAAGCCCTCATTACAAAGATGGATGCACATTTGAGAGTTCAGTGGTGTAAAAGCCACTGGCAATGATCTAGAAATGAGTCATCCTTCACTGTATTCTCCACACGTGGAAGAGAGCACCAAGAGAAGGCAGATACAGATCTGATTGGCTTGACCCTGACAGCGAGGGCATCCGGTGGCTCTGTTATGCTATGGAGGGGCATTCTGGGTCCACTTGCCCCTTTAGAGGGACGGGGTGACGAAGCCTAGTGCATAAAAGGAGACTGAATGGTTCGATAAGCAGTGATTTTGCACCAATCTCCACCTGTAGCGCCGCCCAGATGGCTCAATTGTGCACAATTTGTGAGCCGCATTGGGTAGAACTTTTCTAAGAAAGCGACTGGCGTCCAAGCAAGTTGGAAACGAGAACGCTCTCAGGAGAATCTGGCGAGCGGATTTCGATGAAGTGCTACATGAGAGTTCAGGAGATGGTAAAATAATAAGTTTCTTAGGGAAATTTGGCTGCGTCGGACGGACAGACGGGCGCTAAGACGGAGGAAAGGCTCTGGATTAAAGCTGTTCTTAAATGAACTCCGCAGCTCACCAGAAATAGTTAAAACTCATTTCGTCCCTCCGTCATCCGCTCTCACCACTTCATATTCTTAACTCTCCATCCTCTCTTCATCCCTCTCTGTTCATCGGCTCGTCCCATTCTCTCTGTGGCCACTTTGTTAGAATTCACTGCCTTTTCTCTCCTCCTCGTCGTCTCCTCTCTTTAGGAAACTTTGCATGCTGTTCTCGAGCCACTCTTCCTCCATTTACTGCCTCCTCTATTCACTCTCTTCCACTCTTGCTCACTTTAACAATCTGTTTCGCTCCCTCCACTCCCACCTTCTCTCTCTCTCCCTCTCTCACCATCTCGCCGTCTATTCTTTCTCTACCTCGTTCTGTCTCCCTGGCCGGCTAACGGAGCGTGAGATTGGCTAATTAACGGCTGCCTGTCGGCCCTGCAAAGACAGCTGGGTAATTTGGTGAGAGTGGAGAAGAGGGAGGGAGGGAGGGGAGACCGAGGAGGAAACGAGGAGCAGAGTAGCCAAAAAGAGGAGAGATGGCTCGATGTATCGTTATATTTATCACAGAGTTATTTTAAAACACGATTTAGGTTTTTAATCACCTGTCCCTGTGTGCTTCTGTTGTACTCGTTAAAATGTGAGCTTCACTTGCGGAACGATGGCGCGGAAATGGTGCGAGCAAACACGTAGGGACATTTTTGAATCGTGCGTCTGGCCACCTGCTGAAGGTAAGTCCAATATCGACTCCACTCTGTTACAGCTTCCACCAACTCCTGAAGGTAAGATCTGGCTCTTAGCTATGAAATGTTCCACTAAATTTATCTGTCCGCCGTTTAATGCTGGACAGGAAAGTCTGTTTCCAAAAAGTTAAGAACACTGAGAATGACCCAACGAGTGGGCTACAAGAAGCTACAGCACCGCTCTGAGCTCAAAGCCTTGGGCAGGCTTTCCATCCTTTTCCAGCTGTCATTCTCTGAAAAATGGAGAAACCCAAGAGATTTTTGGCGGATAAATGGAAGGTTAATTGCTCGATCAACTAGTGTCCAACACCGGGAACCCAAGACACCAGAATTTACCAAGAATCCATGCCAACCTTTACTCTTTTTAAGGGAAACTACCTGCAGGTTTTTCATCCCGGCGGCACGGTTTGTTGGTTGTTGTTGTTGGAAATTGTTCAAAAAAGGGCAGGCACTTTCATAAAACACAGGCCAGGTGATTGAATAAACCATCTGTCCATCAAACCTTAACCAAATCATACCAGTGAACATGTAATGTAGTCAAACTCCCCACTAAGTGGCAGTCACACACACCACACCTGTAGCTCACGCCCTAGCTGCCAGTACTTCCTCACGGGATGCCGATTGGTCCAAACCAATGCGCTTGGACAAAAGATGGATTATCACCTGATCTTCAAGATCTTGCAAGTCCAGCGACCTCGCACAGTTTTGAACATTTGTATCATCGTGATCTCTGGTTAAAAGTTGAGTTTACTGAATTAGATGATTAGCTCTCCAACATCGGCCTTATTTTTCTTTTTCTGAGCCTACACAGTGAGTGTCTGTGCGAATGAGCCTGTGAAGAACAAAGCTCTATTTTCTCCCAGGGGGAACAGAGTGCCATGCTGTTATTTTAACAGAAGAATATAAAAAAAATAAAAAAAAAGAGCGTCATGTTGAAAAGACACAAACTGTCACAGTTTCAGTGGCAGGACTTCAGAAAGGAAAGAAAAATATCTGTAATGGTGATGTCATCTCACTACCGCTGAGTTCGAGTGTGTGCAGCGTCTCGCTAACACACACACACACACACACACTGTCATGGCTGCAATAACATGCCAGTCATTCCTCTGGTAATGAAGGCTGTTGTGTCCGCGTGCAGCAGCATGCTGAGATAGCACATCAAAAGCAAAACAACTCCGGGGTCAGAAAGACGGTCAATCATGACCCATTCTCTCTCGTTTGATTAATGACTAAAAGATTTTACAAACCGAGGAAGAACAGGACGTGAAATGTGTCCACGTTTGATTCAGGTGTCACAGGAAGTGATGAAAGTAGTGACTACGCTTGAAGTTTCAAAGTAAAACGAAGGCATCATCACGCCTGAAAGTCTCTCTCCGGCACGCACCACGCTGGATTCCCGAGAAACAATCACCCACCATCTGCTGCGTGGAGGCACCAACGTGTGAAACTGCTCGGTGCGACTTCGACATAAACAAGATTTAAAAGTTTAAAAGCCCTTCTAGAAGCTGCTCATAACACCAGAGTGTTGGGTGGTACGAACAAAGCAATATACGGATGATTTACTCCAACTGTTCTTAGAGCAGGGGTGTCAAACATATGGACTGTGGGCCAGAACTGAACCGCCAAAGGGTCCAAAGAAACAGAACAACTTTTGAGTTTATAGGTTTATTTATACCAGTCAATCAAAGACTTAATCCTGCATAACTTTAAGGCTTAATATAATCTGAACAGGTGAGTTGTATATAAATTCACCCTCAAATGAAACATGGGGACTTATGGAGACTGACTCACTTCTGGAGCCAGCCTCAAGTGGACATTTGAGGAACTGCAGCTACAGTCACAAAGGTCTGGTCTGGTCTCAGTCTGGACTAAATGACCCAACAACCAAGGACTCTAACCTGAACCCAACCCGACTAAAACTGGCAACTCATAAAGCAACGTGAAGCCTAGTGAGACTCTGGACATAAATCATCTTAATGCTGCTGGTTGAGGACATTTCAGTCTTATAGTCTTGATGTATAGGTCCTATGTGGACTCTAATCTGTAGAAGATTTCCTTACAGTTCATGTAAGGTCTCTCTCTGGCACACACACACACTTGTGTATTTACCTGTAAGTAAAGCCTCACGAATAAAAGCCTAAATCAGCACCATGGTGAATATGATCACTGACTAAGCAGTGAGGAATAATGTGGGGTATTGTGTGTGTGTGTGTGTTTCACCATGCCCGTCATAAAACAAGCTCCAACAGGTGAGCCGTTTCCAGACACTTATAAAGAATGTGACACACGATGTTGCTCAACCTTTCTAGAAATTTCCTGAAGCTTAACTGTGTCAGAACAATGAGCTGGAAACCAATCGCCTGTTTAGCAACACATACACACACAGACACGTCAACACATGTTTTCACACTATAATGACACAAGTGGAATAAATGTATTGACCTGGAATCTGAACGCAGGTAAGGCGGGGACAAAGGTGCTGCCACGCCCAACGAAAAGTGTGTGTGTGCGTACACACACGTGGCTAAGGAAACCTGACGAAGTGAAAGTCTGGCTGTTGCCCAACGGCAACGCCACACCTTTGTTGATACAAGTCACTCCAGTTTGCTAATTAGTCTACCCAACCTACCTGTGTGTCATCGCCCTCGTGACACCATCGGTTATTTCACCTGCCTTACAAACTCAATCAGTAAACACTGGTACGGGCAGTTATAAGTTATAGTTATAGAACCACACTGTTGACACACCGTAGTTTATTTTGACTCACTTTTATCCCACATACGCCGTCCTACTGCCACAGATACACACAAGAGATTTCGATTCAACCGCTGCTGAAAACAGTCCCCAACAAAGACACTGTTTTCTTCCCGTTTCAGTAACTTTTGTCAAAAACTACAGCTCCCAGCTGATTTAAGAACAACTTTGACCCTTTGGTTTCTCCATCTTGTTCACTAGGACTGATTTTCTGACTCAGATTATTAATAAATTAAAAGTAACACCACTCCATCAAATCCAGAGAAAGATTTCTGGCTCTTAAGTTGCTTAATGCAGCCAACTTTATCTGGTACAGTGAGTCTAAACCAACACAGAGCAACAAAACAAAACAGCTGCAGGCTGTACGTCCAAAACAAGGAGCTGAAAGACGCCAAAAAGCTGTAGCTACTGTTTACCTGTGGTTTCTTATTCCAACTACTACAACCACGATCTGATAAAGATAGGACGTGGAAACTTGTGAAAGTGTATCAGCTGTTTATGGGAACTCTGAAAGATAGAGCAACCCGCATTGGCACAAAGTATTTAAGGTGTAACCCTTTGTCCAAATGTCACAGATGTGTTGAAACGATTCGTCACGTTTACCACCTGTCACAGGACACGCACACCATGAAACAACATGAGTCATGGTGACTGCAAAGGAATCCTATCCTTGCACGTATTCAAACTTGTGCCACCACCCCAAAAAAAAAAACCCCAAAACCCCAATGGTTACATTTGAAAATTTCAACAGGAACATGTCTTTCAGAACACAATGTCCCTGTTATAATCAACAGACCTCACTGGGGACACTTTGTGCAGACTTTTTCCAGCAAAAAGTAGTCCCAATAACACCTGTTCACAGTCAGATCCACACCAGTAACCAGGACAACTTCATTTTTCATTCCCCCTCCCCAAAAGTTCTCCAACACACTGCTCACGGTGTTGTCTCACTTCCAGTGATGTTTTGCAGCTTTATCTTTGTACAGATACAAAATAATAATACTCCACAGAATGTTATGGAGTATTGCGCTGCATAACTTAATGATTTGGTGTCAATATTAGGTGTGACAATGTTTACTGTGTTAACATGAAGTTCTGTTGTCTGCTTTGGAGGTCTCTTTTCCAGGTTTCTTCTTCATCTCTTTGGAAGAGTTAAATCTGGGGCAACTGGACCTGGTTGAAGATCCATGAAGACCTCTACATAAGAGATTCTTCTTCAGTTCTGACCTGAACCGATGGTGAAACGTCTTCATGGATCTACAACAAAAGTCCAGTTGGCCCAGATTTAACTCTTCCAAAGGACTTTCTTTGTCATCCTTTCGTTACATCCAACTCAAACATTGGAGTCATTGAGATAATGTTTCCGTGTGTGTCATTGTGTGTCTGTCTCATCTTCACAGTTCTTCAGAAGTGGTGACCAAAAGGGACTTTTACGTCCTCCTGGAACTTTTTTGATTGAAAAAGGCAAAACCTGAGAAAATACACCTTTATTCGCCGTTGTATGACAGACGATACAACTTCTAAAAACCACTCTTCACAGTCACACGTCTACTGCCAGGAACAAAAACAGTAATACAGTATATTTAAGCTGTCCTTGCCTCCCTCCTTCCTTCCTATAGTGAACACATCCAAGCGTAACTTCCCTGTCAGCTGTGATGCTGAGGGGGGATTTCTTCCCATGGAGCAGCTGTCTGAGAGGAGCATGCTCCACAACCACCAACCCACAAATCTCTGCAGTGTTTCCACCACTGCGAGTGAATATTTATGTTTATGTATGCCCGTACTTCACATGCACTCACACACAAACATGCATTCCTGCGAGTGGGACGCAGGCAAGACATGGCGATCTGCTCTGTAACGTTATTTCCAAACAACCAAACACCAAGCGCTCGAACGAGGAGGCGAGGTATGGAAAGCACATGTTGGACGTTAAAAGGAGGATGCACAGAGAGGAAGAGACGCTGACAGATGGACAGAGGGAGGTGGCGAGAGACGCATGACATCATGTGATGTGCTTAAGTTGAAGAGCATGGGGTGATGAGGAAGAGGAGGGAGGAAAGAAAGATGGATGGATGTTTAGAGTGAGGGAGGAAAGGAAATGAGGGGGTGGGACAGAAGGAGAAAAAGATAAATGGAGCGAAGGGGGCATGGCGGTGGTTTACGCTGCAGATGGTTCGTTTCTAAAGAGTGATGGAGGTTGCATTGCAAATTATTCATTTCTTTTAACGGCATCCAGCATTTCCCCTCGTATGGGGAATATGCAGCGGTGCAAAGTAACCAAGCACATTTATTTCACTGTACAAGATTTTACTGGTTTTGGGCAACACAGTGAGAGCTGGAGAGTGTTGCGGCAACCCGTTGGTTATCTACACATCCAGCAGCCACAGAGCAAACGTTAACATCCATTTGGAGTCATGTTTAAGTCCACCCGATGACGGGAAGAACCATATTCACGCTCCTTTTAGCTCCGCTTTTGGTCTCCACCAGCTGACGGCAAATTCTGATTCAGCGGCAGCTGGCGAAAGATCAAGATATTAAGATCTAAGATTAGCAATTGTGGGTTATTCTCTTCTCTGATCAGGACGGTGGTGGTTTCTTTTAGTTTGTACCTAAATTTCAAGTTCAGCACAGCTCAGATTAGCTCATAAAATACCAAGAGATCGGTTCTGATTGGATCTCTTCCCTTCCTCTCTTCACATATTTAACTAGTTTCTAGATGTTTCCTTAATAAATCAGTTTTTATTTAGTTATCTTCTAGTTTTTCGTCAGTGATGAAGTGGCTAAACCATTCGCCAACTCTGTCTGTACAGTACAGCGAGTTTGTGAGGGGTGGGACTAAACCAAAACAGTCTCATGCTGTGTATCCAAAACAATGAGCTGAAAGACGCTAAAAAGGCCGTAGCTACTGCTTTCCTGTGGTGTCTTATTTCCTCATTAATCTGATTCAAAGCAACCAAGTTGGAAAGGTGAGGGATACATCAGTATTGTAATCTACAGCGCAAGAAGAAACCAGTAATTCAAGCTTCAAACACACACGAACACAAAAGAAAGTGAAACCATTTAAAAGTGTGTGTGTGTGTGTTTGTGTACACCAACAAGAGTCTGTTTCATCTGTACAACCATTTGAAATCCAGTACTCACGTCATTCTTATTAGCAGTGCTGTTGACAGCTCGGGAGGTGAAGAATGCAGGAGGAGTGTGTGTTTGTTTGTGTGTTTTATGCATGAAAACATCTATCTAAGTATGTGTGGTCTACCTGTGTGTGTGTTTGTGTGTGTGTTTGTATTGTACCAGTCTTTGGTGAGGATCCAGAGACGCTGAGTGAACACTCCAGCTTGGCGGTTTCCCATGGATAAACACTGTTGACGTCTGATTGGATGCCGATGGAGAACGACGGGCCTGCAACACACAAACGCATCAGCTGAAATAAACTTGAGTCCAAGAACATTTGACACAGAAAGCGAGATCAAAAGGATTCATTCAAACACACACGCTGTTTTTAAATCTACATATAGTATAACTCTGCATGCACGTCTCTGAGGAACGGCAGTAGATGAGAAGCCTAACGGTGCAAAGCAAACACTGCTTTAAAGTCGGAGTCTACTGGTGTAGACCAAAATAGATTAAAGAGCAACTAACTACGAGCACAAACACAGCCAGCAACGCTGATAACAACATTCATGATGTCATAAAGATTCAGATTTAGGTTGCTGTGTGTAGAATCTGTGGACCACCAACTGGTTCTGCTGCCCAGCGAAGTATCAGTTTGTGTTCAACCACGTTTTGGTCACGGTCAATCTATCAACATCAAGAAATCATCTCTCTCTTTGCATGTAAAGAGTTGTGATTGGATATTCAAGAGCCCAGCGAGCTAATGGTCATCTGATGGTCAGTAATGGATGGCCACAAGCCGGAAACGCTTTAGTCTAACGATAAAGCTGTTCTATAATGCTAGTTGTTCCTTCTTGCACCTTGGAAGTAGGTGACAGAAACCCCTAAACCCTAAAATTGTAGCTTTGAAACTTGGGATTAGGTCTCAAGTTTGGTCGGTTTAGTAGAACAAGGTATCTCAGTTTCAGGTCCATGTCCATAACCCAAAGATATTCAGTTTTCTGTCATAGAGGACTAAAGAAACCAGAAAATAATCGATTAATCGACTGTCAGTGCAGCTCAATTACTAAGTTACCCTGATTTTTCCACTCCCTCTCAGCACTTTGGCTGACCTTTGGCTTTTTCGAATGTGCGTAGAAGGTGGGACAGGCTAAAAATCCAGTCATTCGTCACAGTTTAATAAAGATTAAATGCCTAAAGCCCCTGCTCACAGCGTGGGGATGCTACAAGGTTCAGGTTACAGAAGTGTTAAGACGGATCACGAGTGAAGAACGCTCAGGAAGAGACTCTAAAATCACAAGGCTTGACCGCGTTTGAGGAAATTTCTGAATCTCATGGAAATTTCTCATAAGATAAGCTGTTGTGCAGGTCTTTTCACAGCAGACATTTTGACTTGTCATAGTAGGAAAAGCAGTTAACAAAGAGACCCAGTAAGCCGACACACTGTGACAGCGAGCCAACACTCCCACTGTGACGTGTCAACATGTTCTCATTGGAAAATAAAAGCCAATTCTAATACTGTGCATCACGTTTTGATGTTTTATTGTCAAAATTTAGGACTGATGATCTAGACACGGGCCACCAAATCTTTGACAAGGAGAAACTTTGACTTAAATATGACATGGGATGACGGATGGGTCATTAGGAATCACCCTGATCCCTCCAAAAGTCACCGCGGGCTTGTGATACTTTGATCTGGACTCAAACATTGGTGGGGCAGATGGACTGGTGGAAAAACAGATGGGTAGACAAACCAACTGCTATTCTTGGACCGAGATACTAGTGCTATCTGGCTATGTGCTCACTGCACTGTAAGGACATAACTGCTGTCTGTAAAACATTAACTCTAATGTACAAATTCACTCACGTTCCGAGTGTGGAAAGCCTGACTGACGGCGGCTGCAGAAAGCTACAGTCGTGTCGTGTTTTCTTCGGTAACATTTAAAATGTTCTGACAGTTTCCTCCCAAGAATGCTGCATTACTCATGCTGTCGTGTGCAGACAACGTACTGTATAATACATGCACTCGCTCTGGCTGCATAAACACCATGAGGATAAATATAAAACATCCTCCTTGGGTGTAGGCACTGGGCAGCTACACACACAGAATATGCAGTTCCTTCTTTGAGGCACCTTATATTGACTTTGAGGGAGTTTCTAACCATCATCAGCATATTTAGCACCTCACTTTTCTGTTTCTGTTGGTGTGTTGTGAGCTGTTTTTGTCATCCTGCAGCAACACCTGCAGAAACACCTTCCCAACCTCTGCAAAACAATGTGCTGAAAACTGACGTATTTGACAACTTCAACTGTTAAACCATCCAGCAAACTCCCAGTGATTTCAGCTTCCATGACGAGCAACACAGGATTCATTACTTTTTTTTTTACACGTCCACCAAACCAACACGATTAAAGAAGACATTTCTTTCTGCTACGTGAGTCGTATGTTGGGTTTTTGTGATATTTTCCCACCGATTTCTCTGAAGGTGTTTTAACCACGTTATGCAAACCACTTATTTGGAGCACACCCAAAACAGTTACAGTAGGTCAAACTGGTTTATAAATATTTAGTGTATCAAGACCGAGACTTTGAGGGGTCGAGACCGTTTCTTTTTTTAATGAGCTGCTTCATAAACAGTTTGATTAGTTGGGAGAACTTTGCGTCTGTCGACCCGTGGTTAAACCTCGACGTGACCTCTCTTTAGTTTTTTGTGACATGCAGGTGTTTGCTCTATAACTACAGACGGTCAACAAGTATTTTCAGTTAATTATCATTAACTGTGGCGGGAAAAACTCGACATTATTAAGCGATTAATATGGAAACACTGGTGATATCCCCACAGCTGTGGTCTTGTCCATTCTTGAAATGAAATCCTGAGTCATCTTTGTCGAAAACCGAAACGAGACGACAAATTTAGAAGCTGGGTACGTGAAATAAACAAAGCCAGAACACAACAGGTAGAGTATCAGAGTTTAGTCCATGAATCCACCTGGATAGTCTCAGTTTCAGAGACATTTCAGGCTGACTGTCGAGAGGTTTGATTGATCTGATCGTCTGATTGGTGGCTCAACTTCTCAGCAGCAGGTGGACACCCTTGTGATTTGGCTGAGAGACCTGACAGAATAACTCAGCTAATTGTCGCTTGCTGCCGTTCACAGCCTACGTGATGTCACCGGGAGGAAGGTGGCTGTCTATCGTTCTTCATCCATTTACTCCTTGAATTCTGGTCTTTTTGTCAGGACGTCAGGCGGCGTCCCAGATGTGTCGTCGCTTGTCATCCACTATGAGACACCACACAGAGCAACGCGATGGACTGACGCTCGCCTCTGTCAGATCGGGCTGAGCGAAGCTGCATGTTTCTCCTCTCCGGATGCTTCATATTTATGTTGCCACCCGTCCACAAAAAAAAAAAAAAAAAAATCACTTAAACGCTGAATTATTGAACAGCAAATGTGCTGGTGAGACTTGGCACTTCCACATACGTCGATCCCGGCAACACACGTCTGAAACATTCAAGATTCAGCTGGAACCTTGGGAGACATGCCAGTTTGTAGATGCGCTCGTAACACACACACACGCACACACACACACACACACACACACACACACACACACACACACACACACACACACACACACGACTGAGAGCACAGGACCTCCGTCCCCTAAGGCATGTATAAGGGTTTCTCGAAAACTGCTCAGCTTGAAGCTTAAACACTGTCAGTGTGTGTATGTGTGTGTGTGTGGGGTCAACTCAAAATGTTCGACTTGGATAGACACACTTGAAAGATTACACACACACACACACACACACTTGTGCAGGCAGAGAAAGGAAAGCAAAGCGGCGGTGCAGATCTCCGCAGCTGGATGATTGGCCAAAGGGCTTCACTTTGAAGATGTCCCAGAGAGAGAGGGAGTGAGGGGCGAGGGAGGCAGAGGGAGACGCATGGTGAGAGAGTGAACGGGGGAGGGAAAAATGGAAAACGATGGAGAGAGAAAGAGGAAGTGATGCTCAAGGGCTCCTTCCCTCCCCAGAGAGAGAGAGAGAGAGAGAGAGATGTTCAGTCTCTCTCTCCTTCTCTGCTGAAAGTCTTGGAGGCTTTTTGCCTCCTACAAACCTTCAGCTCAGATGGTTCGAAACGCTGCAGCTCGTCTTCCAGCAAAGATGTGGAGCAAACTAATGTGTAGGGAGGAGGAAGAAGAGGAGGAGGAGGGACTACACAGTGTACACACAGTAACTAACCCAGTAGAGGCAGGTCCCGGTGTAAATATTCAAGATTTAAGTGGCAGTAGCTTCGTCCATCGGGATTTAACTTGGGAACTGATTCAAGTCCAGCATGGAGCGTAGGCTGGCAGCAAGGTACCGAATCTCTAACTGCCCCAGGGCGCCCAGCACTCCACTCTCCCTCCACATTTGCAGGTCTATGAGCCCTTTGCGTGTGTGGTCATATGTGAAAACCGTTGAGCAATCAATAAAGTTATTCTTTTTTTTCATATAGATCCCTTAAATTTGGTGATTAAAAACAAGTGTGACACCTTTACCGGTTGAAAAATCATAAGTTTGCACCGGGTGTTTTATTTTGAAAAATCGACTGGATTCTCTGCACCTGACTTTCTGGCCCGGCTCGATCCGCTCCGTGCCGATCGACGTGGCAGCTCACAGCGTCCCGTCAAAAAATAAAACAGCCGCTTATTCTCCACGGAGCCGAGCACGGAGCTACTTCTGAAATGTGTGGGGTCACAAACATCGTCTAAAGAAAGGCTGGACACATTTTAGTTAACTCACTAGTTTAGTTAGTTAAATGTAGTGACTGAACACCAATTAAAACCTAATTTTCAAAATAAATCTTCAGTTTCTGGTTACTTCCTGGCCGACATATGGCAGCACTGATACATGTGTGTTTGAAACGACTTGTAATAAATCAGATTTTATCATTTATTTATTAATTTTTTAACATAATTCTATGAATAATTTGTTGTTCTTGTGTTCTACTATCTTTGATAATGCTTTTATTTTGAAATAATCTCACCCTTTGTCCTCCTCAGTCCACTCTTCCTCCTCCTCCTCCTCTGATGCTCCTTCCTCCTCCCACTGACTCCCACTTCCCACTTAGATCAAAGAAAGTTAAGTAGGCCAGCGGCTGTGGTTTAAGGTGTGTGTGCATCTTTTATTTTTGTACATTATTAGGGAAATTATGTTGATTATCATTAACACTGTGTGGGTGGGAGGTGTGTGTGTGTGTGTGCATATCGCGCTGCTTACATGTTTCTATTAATAGACGGTTAACACGGATTCGTTCTCCCGTATTTCTTTGTTTAGTGTTTTGAAAGTGAATCTGTGACTGACTCGAAAGCGGCTTCAGATGAATAATGGATGTTGCGTTTAGTCGTCTGTTATGCTCTTTGCACACAGCCTGGTGGCAGGAAATTTCCTGAAATAAGCACAAAAGAAATCTAAAGGGAAGTCTGACCCTTGACCCGCCTGTGCTGCTGGTTTCCTCCACGTCCATCACTTGGTGTGCCACCAATGAGCGGCTGCTGTGGACTCACCGTTTTCTTGAAAGTCGATCTTGACCTTGTTGGACTCCGCGCTGGCGACCTTGGTCCACGCTTGTCCCAGCTGCTGTTTGGTCCACGCGGTGATGTCGCACCAGTAGAAACCTCGGTCGGACAACTGGACGCCCGCCAGGCGAAACCGAAACTCTGCTGGACCGGTCTTTGCCAGAACCAGACTGTCTCTGATGGGCACAAGAGAGAAAGAGGGATGAGTGCATTTCAAAATAAAAGCCCATCATCGTAAAGTGAGTGTGAGCAGGTCGGTACCTCCTGTTGGGGTCGGTGGCTCCTCCGTGCTGCATGATGTTGTCAGGGCTGAGCGTCATGATGGTTCTCACGGTGCTCTCGAAGCCTTCCTGCGATTGGATGAGCACCGAGTAACCCACCTCGCCGAGGTTCTCCGTGGCGACGGTGCAGCTCATCTCGAAGGTAGCCCCGCCCACGGAGGCTTCGCGGACGTGTTTGGCAACGACGTTCAGAGAGGGACCTGAAAATAAGTCGATCAATCAGTTCACATCGTAACTCAGCCTGGCAGTGTCCGAGGACGGGAAATCCCCGAAGGGGGTGCAACAGGAAGCGATGCGCGGTTACACTTTGAACTTTTCCTGATTCAAAGCAGCCACACACACACACACACACACACACACACACACACACACACACACACAGATTACATCATGGCTCAGTTAGCTTAATTGAGGGCACCAACTGAGACAAGAGGTCTGTTGTTATGAAGTCTGGAGATGACATACAGACATAAAACTCAACAGCAGGACTGTTTTAATCATGAATGTGAGTTCATGTTTCTGAATTTACCCCAAAGGTGCCTCGTTAAATCAGAGAATACGACCTGGAGTATCAGGATGAAAACGTCAAAAATAATTCATTTTCTGCTCCGTGTCTTAGGTCGACCTGTGTTTTTATCTGTGTAAAGTCTGGAAGTTTCTACTAGTATCAATGTGTTGTTTTCTCCTAGTGTCTAAACCAGATTATTTTGTTGATGCATTTCCTTCCCCTTCATGACAAACAGAGCACCTACTGTTCAAATGATTCAATGCAAAATGCACCAAACAGAAGAAATCACAGCTTGATGATGAGCAACGACGACAGGAGGGAACGTGAACAAAGCTTCCTTACGTTTGGTGACCCACTGGACGGTCTGCGCTGAGCTCTGGTGCTCCGTGGTCTTCACCAAGTCGCCCTGGCTGGTAACTGTCCAAGAAGACACGGCGCAAACGTACTGGCCCATGTCGATCTCCTACAGACAGAGAGACAATGAGTCAGCGATCAGACCGATACACCATTTCCATCAGTGTTCACGTCCGCAGCTCTCCCTTTTTTCTACCTGTGTGCGTAGGAATCGCAGTTTGAACGTGTTGGGGTGGACTCTGGTCAGAGACAAAGCGCCGCTCTTCAGCCTGTCAGAGTACGTCGGTCCCGGCAACAGGTTGCCGTAGCCGTCCAGGGAGCCAATGGGATGCGAGGTCTGGGGATCGTCCCCTATGCCTGCAGGTAAATTGGACAGATTGAAATGAGTAAGTCTGTAACTGCTCTTTAAGGAATTCGATGGAATAAAAAACACATGCAAGGTTGAGGTACCAGGAAGTGTGGTGTGCTCCCACATGACGCCAAGTCGGCCTTCCGGAGGTAAATGGGTAATGTTGGTCACGTGACATGCCAGCTCTGTGGGTTCAGCCGTCACCTGGGGGTTCAGGATGGCTTCAAGGGTCAGCGTGAAGTTCGGCTCTGGGGAGAAAAAGTGAGAATTAGATGATGTAGTTTCAACATTTAGATGCTTTAAATGACAGAAGTGTCTGTAAATTCGAAGTCATTTGCAGTGTTTATGTCAGCTACAATGACCACTTGCCACAATCTTTTCCAGTAACTGAAGCAACACACATTCCTAATTTCCACAAAGAGGTGGAACAAGTAGGCTACAACCAGCAAACACGCCCGAAAAAACATCTGAAAGAATGTAACAAAAGCCCAACCCAAAACCTTTGTGAAACTGAAGAACGGTTGCTGAAAAGAAGGGTATTGTACTGTACCACAAAGTGGAACAGCTTTATGGCTCAGCTCTCAACAATACCAAAGCAGCCAGTAATGGCTTTATGGTCAGCCTTTTGTTTCCTCTCCGTCAATAAAACCCTGTCAGACATGAACGTCGGTATGGAAATGTTGCACGACTTTGAATAAGCAGCCCAAGGCAATTTTCATGACAACAAACCTTCAACGTGGCTCAAGTCAGAATTAAAGGCTGTAACAGGAATGCAGCGCAAAGGTAAAAGCGGTGAACTACTCTTTACATTGTTATCTTGAACCAGCGTAAAGGACGGCATCGTCTGCGAATGTAATGATCCAAATCGATCGAGTTAACGTCTTTTTATAAAATACTCCATCTGTTATTTTGTTTTATTTTTCCTCATTTGGACGATTCTTCCATGTGACCATGGAAAGAAAGAGGAGCTACTTCTGTCGCATGGACATGGTTTGACAAAGACCAGAAAACAGACCCTCCAGGAATTTGCGATGTTGCGATTTGCAACTTCAGTGAATCCCCGTGAATTCAGAGCGGTGTTGCAATTTTAACCAATCACCACAATTTTTCCGCAACTTCCGCGCAGTCTGCCCGGGGGATTGAACTTGGCGGGTCAGGGATGGCCGCACGGTGCAGGAGGATCCCCTCGTGGGATCTCTCCCTGGCACATTCTGGGTTGGCTTGGAAAGGCTCGGGGTCGAAGGTACCGCGAGCTTTACAGCGCCCTCACGCCCGGACCTCGCCGCTTCCCGGGGCTGTGGACTTAGTGCTCGCTGCGCCCTCTCCGGGGCTCGCACCGCAACTTTCACTGCAATTTTTTTGAAAACCTTATGCAACATCAGGCATTTTAAGCCGCAACTATTTCAAAAAAAGGCCCATGAAATCCTGGTGGGACTGAGAAAACAACAATTCCAACAGGGAACTCTTCTATCATCCATAAAGAAATTGTTTTCACAGTTCAGTGTAGGGGGAACTTGCACAAAAGCCCCGACCTCGACCCAATCTTGCACCTTTTGGATGAACTAGTAGCGGGACGCAAAGTTAGCACCAGTCAGCAACCAAATCATGGTGAAATATTCAAGTGGCTTGTAGATTTGTGTCACTATTTGCACCCTGACTGAAACTCTTTATTTCCAGCCAGGCCTCATCATCATCACCCAACTTCAATGTAGGATCTCACTTATGCTCTTGTGGCTGAATGGGAGTAAATCCATGCAGCCACCTCCTGAAATCTTGTAGAAAAGCTTCCCAGACAAGTGGAGGCTGGAAAGAATCCGCATGAAGCTGACACACCTTTGGCCATGCACACACCCCAATGCAACTGCTTTCAAAGGAGGCCTCTATTGTTAAGAATACGTTTCTTTTCCATCTCTCAGGAGCCAAAGGAGGCGTTACCTCCGTCGCTAAGATCTATACATATAAGTATATTTAATTATTATAATTGTCTGTATCACTGGGCTGAAATTATTATTAGTTTCAAAGGAAGATGAATAACTCAAAGCTAATAATACCACACATCAAGTTACTGACTCTGCTGCCTTCCCATCCCAGCGGGGCGTTCCTTTCATCAGTCAGCAGTCCACAATCACACAAAGTGAATCCTGTTCACTGGTTTAGTCCCTAAAATAGAGCCAGACAACAGAAATAGACCTGCAATAACACTTTTTATTCTGTGAGATAAGGTGTGTATCAGTGTGTTTAATAATGTATGTGTGTGTGTGTGTGTGTGTGTGTGTGTGTGTGTGTGTGTGTGTGTGTGTGTGCAGGTGATGAGGCAGGTACTCTCTCAGTCAGACTTCCAGATTGCACTTTTACGCCTCAATGAACGGGAAGCGAACACAAAGATTTCCATCTTCCTAACTGTGAGATATCACTCTCACACACACACACACAATGTATATACAAAGAGTGACTCACACTCACACACACAGACACACAAGGGCATACCGACATGTACGACACAGGACACACACAGCAGAAACACTATAAATACAAGCTCGTACGTAAGAGTGTGTGTTTGGCCAAGGAGCAGTTTTTGAGTGATGTCACTTGGACGTCACACACACACACACACACACACCTCACGCACTGTCACCATCTGCTGTAAAACATGCACACACACACACACACACACACTTTGATCGATGAGAATGTGCAAAGCTTCCCCCGCCAATTAGCCATGCGCCTCACACACACACACACACACACACACACACACACACACACACACACACACACACACACACACACACACACACACACACACACTGAAATGTTTCCTTATTTAGCAGAGCGATATGAACACTCGACACCAGTTCAGCAGCTCTGATACTGTACAGCAGTGTACTGCATTTGACTGATACAGGATCTGATACAGTTCTATATTTTTATTAAAGCACATAATGACGCGGACGCGTTTGCACACAGATTTTGTACAAAATTTGGATTTTTTTTCCCGCTGGTTGACACTGCAGTTTCAGACATTTCAGGGACGTGCAAACACGTTAATATGACGATATCAAAGACTAAAAATGAGCTGCATGTGTACACATATTCCATTTCCAGTCTGTTGCACCGTGTCAATGGAGGCTCGTGTGAAATGTGAAATGTTTCCCATCGGCTTCACTTCGCAGCCACCAAGGTCGCGAATACGTTATATATCCATCTATATGCCTGTCAGACCTGGCTGACCTTCAGACATCTGTGCCAAAATGCTCATCTGTCTACTTTTATTTAATTAATTTATGTCCTAATTATTATTTATTTCACTTAGATATCTGTCTTGTCTTCAGTTACTTAAATTATTTTATGTACGTAAGTATAAAAATCAACAACACCGTCCACTGATTTCAGATATTATCGATTTCTTTCAGAAACCAGTGGGTGAAACCACGGATACGACGTCCATGCTTTATAAGATCTACGAGGATTATAATGTTATAATGATTGTCCCTTGTTTTTCTTTCTCCCTGCAGGACAAACATTTTAGAGTCCTGAGACTTTCTTCACAAACATGGCTGATGTATTTTTGCTTGAACTGGTAGGATAAAGATCAAACTTTCCTCCCATGACTCTCGTCGTGTTTTGCTTTTCAGCCCTGCAGATGACACAACACAGATATTATCGCACGAGTACGACAGTGATCTGATCCAGCACACAACAACCTACAATAACCGTGAGATAACAAACCAGCAAATATGGGAGATGGGTTTCCTGAAACAACCTGTGTAAATACATGAATCTCACGTTAAAGAGTCGGTGCTGACCTCACGACGTGTCCACATAACTGTACAGAGGTCAGCAGAGCGGAGGCTGTGTACAAACGAGCTTTAAGAAGAAGAAGAAGAGGCTCCATTAGCGAGAGAGAGGCAGAGCGAGGGGAAAATAGGTCAGTGTCAATAACACAACAAAGTGCTTTCATCTGCATCAAACTGCATGTGCTCGTTTTAAGAAGCCACTCGCCGTCACGGGCCGAATGCGGCGCTGACATTATTTGTCTGACTGGTGTGTTATGATCGTTATTTTTCCTGCTACAAATCATTTAGGAAACACGCCGCCTGCTCCGTTTAGATAATGAAACGCTGCTGTACTGTAACGGCTGCAACTAACAATTATTTTCATTGTGGATTAATCCATTGTTTGTGCCTCAATTAATCTTTTTAGCGCCTAATAAGTCAGCAAATGGTGAAAACACGTTGCCATGGTGCTGTTTGAAAACAGCCAAAGACAGGAAGGTGGAAAAACACAGACGAGACGCCGGAGCTGAGGAATAATTCACCGTGTTTCCTTAAAAATGCTCATCAAAATTCCTGCGGATTCATTTGAATCAATGGAATAATCGAGCAAACGTTGCAAAGACGGAGCGTTCAGCAGCTCTCTCGACCTCTGAGGGAAGAGTGGAGACCAAAAACAAAGGGAGAGTGGATATTAGACTTACATTCATCAGGTGGAGACAAACACGACTACAACAAAACACGCCTGGCAGGCTCGGTTATGGCAGACTTTGTTAACTTAACTAAATTTATGATCTTCCACCATCGATAAACGCTTCTCTGCGCCGTACGTGCGTCTGATTCGATCTGATCACGGTGAAATCCGGCAGTAACTGCTGGAGGTGGACAAATGTTTACTAATGTTGCCATGTCAATTAATTTATATGATTTTCTCTGAATGAACATCCCTGATGGTGAACAGAGACGAAGGTGAACCGCCAACCTTGGCAGTGACCTGTGCAGGGTGAGTTGCTTCCAGGAACTGAAGAATTCAGTTTTTTCTGCCAAAACAACCAACAGGCATGCGAGGCTCTCCGGTTTCACCGCGGCGTGCAGGCGCGTGCATGTGCGTGATATGAAAACCAGATACGAATACGCCACCCGAGCCGTTCCCCCCTCTCTCTGTCAACACTCAGTATGGACGGGAAGTACGGCTGACACACACTGAGCAGATGTATGTTTTTTTTTTTTTTTTTTTTGCATCACAACACAGCTAAAACAACATGTAATCTGATTACTGGGTGTGCAGGCACATTACAGCCATCTGTTATTACCCATGTCAGGCTTCCCCCCCAAATGACTTTGTGTTATCAGAGAGACAGCCACCCATTTCTGCACAGTCATAAAACCTGGAAATGAGTTTCTTAAAAAGGCACTTGTTAACAAATTCGGTTGTTTAACATCAGCGTGTAAGTGTTCAGTGGTGACTGAGTCTGGATTCTGCAACAATCCAAAGAAAATATTTAAATTTGGTTGAGGCAACCAGGGCGATACCAACTCAAGCTCCATCTCATCATCGAGAGGTGATAATTACTGAATATTTCCAAAATGAAACTTGACAATTTTCACACTCGATGTGATGCAGATGTTGAGGCAAGCCCGTCTTGGCACACTGCACGATATTTCCGAAGGCTTAATAATAATAAATACTCCTCGAATAATAGATGAAGAATCAATCCGCACAGACGAACCGCGAAACGTTGTGTCTGTGTACCCGGTATGCCAGCGCACACTGCGATTGGCATTGTCATGACTGGATGACACCCCTGTTAGTCAGGCTCCTTGTGAGGCCTCTTGGTGGTCTGTGAATCAGATCAGATCACTTTCACATTCCTTGTCTTGCTCGAGGACTTCAGCGTATGGGACAAGGCGGGGATCGAACCACCAACCTTAACTTCTGCCGTTTTGTTTTTTGGATTTATGACTGAAAACATTTGTCTGCTGCTAAAAAACTAAACGTGGACCGATGACAGCGGAGTTTGTGGGAAACCAAAACAAAGAGCTTAAAGAGGCTAAAACCTCAGCAAAGCTTTAATATTTCTCTCGTGTTGTTCCTACGATCAGCCACTTTAAACACCGGTCACCTGAGCCACTGTTTATAGAAAAAATATCGATGAGAGCAGCTTTTATATGAGGCGGTGTTGGTTCCACTCCAGACACATTCCTCCGGCAATTTCCTCGAGCTCCACCTGGCCCTCGCGGGTCAGCCGGGAGGCAGAGTCCCTCTGGGGGTCTACTAGGAGTCATGCAACACACAGAGATCCACTCATAATCACTGAATTCCTCTTTGTGTTGTCGCGTGAGGCCAGCCGGGCTTGCAGAGTTTCGTCTTGATGGCACTGGATCTTTCTATTTTTTAAAACTCACGTGCAGCAGACGGCTCACGTTAAATTCAGGCTCAGGGGAGCGTTGGAGCACAGTCGGGCGTAGGATCAAACGCCTTCGCTTCGTGCACCAAGCGGCTGACAGCGAGTGGCTAATTGAAAGCAAACTGCTCGACAACACCAGCAACATGCGACGTCTTTTGTACCTTTTTCTCCCCAACACAGGTACGATGTGATAAAAAAAAAAACATGTTTGCCACCAACTCAATGAGTTTACATCAGAAACAGCATCGCTATAAAGATCCAAGAGAATTATCGGCTACCACGCCCCTTCTGTGAGGGCAGGTGAATCCAAGCCCTATAATTTGAAGGATAATTTGTCTTTATTACAACACTGAGCTATTTTCATAGGGTTGGCCGCCGTTTCTAAACAGTAATAGTATCATTGTATCATCAAGTCAATCAATCAGATCATTTCAGATGGATTACAGGGTTCAAAGTCGGTTTTTATGTGCCACTATGTTTAATTTATTGATACACTGTGGAAACCAGTTTTGCGATGACCTGACTTACCTCAGCGTTCAAGGGTAGGTGTCATTGACACCCTTCTTAGCCACAGCGCGAGCAAGATGCTCTTGTTGTGGCACTCGAGCTACCTTGATGTGCACCGACTACCCAGTTTTATCCACCTTGATCTCAACTGGGCAAACTATAGTCGGGTTGTGCCCACATCCTCCAGTGCCGCCAAACTACCTCCTGTTTCCAACGCTTCCTTGGTTTTCCTTGTCAGAGATGCTCCATCACCATCTCTGTTGAAAACAATGTGTTCAATTATTTTCTAGTCAGACGGGCTAACCGGGAATCATCGGCAAACACAGCCCAGCAGAAGGGCGACTGGGATCAGACGTGGAGTTTCTGTCTGAGCGTGGTCCTGGCAGCTTCATTCAAAGCTTCGTGTTCATGCACGAAGCTTTAAACAGCCTGAGCACATAAATACCTTCATCCCGCTCTTTTATGATGCCAAAGTGAAGCGAGCAAAAAATCTGACACTGACACTAAATAAACACGAGTCGTACATACAATATTTAAGAAGATACAGACGTGTACGCTGCAGACGTTCATAAATATTCTGATGAGCTACAAAGAATAACAAATGTGAGTTTGCGTGACATATAAGCGGCCCCGTTATTTTGAGTGAAGGGGCTCCATTGACAACAATTCCAGCTGACACAACAACACACACAGACACACACACACACGGGAAGTGTAGCCACCCCCTTCAACTGTGTGTGTGTGTGTGTGTGTGTGTGTGTGTGTGTTCCTGCCGTGCGAAGCTCCCAAACAAGTTCTCCAACTCTTTTTGTGCTTCCCGGTTAAGGCTTGTGGCAAAGCATTGTGGGGAAGAGAGAGGGGGGCAACCTCAAGGCCACACATCAACAGAATAAGAACCGACTGGTTGACAACACACACACACACACATATATACAAGTGTACGCTCATACTCGAGAGGACTGAGGATGAAATATGTGAGCTACAGTCAATTAGAAATGTTGTTCTCGTGGTGTGTGTGTGTGTGTGTAGACGCGGTATGAAGGAATGTAAACCCTGAGGCCAAACTGTAGGAGTCCCACCACTGAGAACAGTCGTGCACCCCCCAGCATGTGGGACACACACACACACACACACACACACACACACACAGTGTTTGACACAGCATGCATGTGTGGGGATGTGTGTGTGTGTGTGATTTACTCTCTGGAGAACACACACCTAATGTAAAATGCTCAATGCACACACACACACACATAAGTACGTATGCAGATAGTGTCACACAGCAGAGGTTGACAAAATGTTCTTGACCACACACACACACACACACACACACACTTCTTGATATTTCAGCTCTGCCCTGACGCTGTGTGTGTGTGTGTGTGTGTGTGTGTGTGTGTGTGTGTGTGTGCGTCCATAAAGCCTGGTTGATATTTCTAAATGTAACGTGTGTCCTCGAGGCTTCGGGAATCTTCTGTGTGTGTCTACAAGCGACGGTTGTTTGAACTAAAGGCTCCAGCTGACATACAGGACGCTCTTTACAGAGAACACCGCCCGTACGACATCTGTGTGTCTCATCGTACGTACTGTTCTGCTTCTGCAGGTCATCTAACACAACAAGGACTACATCTCCCAAGAGTCCTGTGTGCGCTATAGCTGCCAAACAGAAGAACCGCTTCGCTGTTAGAGACGATGTAGTGCAATTAAGGCTGTGCATAACCGAATCCTTCGGACGCTGTACGAGCTTCTGCTTTCAGGTAAACGTGGACAAACTTCGGCTGTCGGTCTGAGCAGAGTGACCGACCAGGCCAAGCTTCAGTGGCCTCCTTTCTAAAAACCAAACCCTGCAAACATTGTGCAAACCGAACATTTCCTGCTGCCAACGCTTCAGATTCAAATCTTTGACTTTTATTGCGACCAAATTAGAGAAGTTGTATAAAAATGAGTCTGCAATAGGGATATTTTCAGTGTTATTTAAGTAAAGAACACTTATATACATATATAAAAGGCGAATATCTCAACAAAACTGGAAGTAGGGGGGAGGAAGCTGCTGCCACAGAGCGGGGAAGTCACAGCAAACACAATGGAGGAAACAAGTGAGGGAGGAAGTGACAGCAAAGCCACAAAAACACAGCAAAGAGATGCCGGGAGTCGATAACAGTCTGTCACAATGTCAGTCAAGGTTCAGGTCAGAAGACAAACAGTCTGTGAAGCATCTTAAAGAATGTCATTCACTGGTGTCTGCGCTTTGGTTCTGTTCGTCTGGGTTCACTGGAGGGTTCGAGTACCACATGATGATCTAACGTAACCCTCTGAAACCCGAAGCAGAAGAAGAAGAGGTGGAATCTGAAACAAATGGAAAGAAATCAAAGTGCTCTAACCTAATTCCATGAAAGATTAATACACAAATGGTTTAATAGAGGAGAGAAGATGAGATGTTCCCCTTAGAGGAAACTCTGGATCATTAAAAGTCGTCCAAACAAAGACGCGGGAGCAGGATCAGTCATCGTCATTCCTCTAAAATAAAATGACACTTGGACTCTAGAGCTCAGTCAATCAGCCGAAACACTTTCCTGGGAATGACCGAAAGCATTAAATTAGAGTACTGTAGCCGAAGTGAGAGAGATTATCTTAACTAAGTATTCGTTGATTCATCTCACTGGGATCAGCAGCTGGATTTATTTCCGTCACAGCACAACATGGGTTTGGAATATTGGGATGAAACGATCCCAAATAAATCACCCGCCACCGAGTATCAACATGTCAGCAATGCTCGTCATTCTCACTCTCAAACTCTTTGGGGCAAATCAAGTGGCGGGTTTGGTTTGACGAGCGTGGGAAAGAAACTATGAGGTCGCCTAGCAACCCGTAGACGCTCCAAGGCTGACTATAGAGGCTGTTCAGAAATCTACGCGTGTGACGTCACAGATACAACGTCCGTGTTTTATACAGTCCAACCTTTAGAGCCAACACTTGAGACTTTCAGGCTTCTGTTACTGCAGAGGAGCCGACAATTCCTCGGCACCTTGACAGCGACTGAAGTCCAAGCCATGTAACAGAAGCATAGAGGTGATTGTCTCGAAATGTTTAACGTGTTTTCGTCCCCGAGTGTGGCTGTCCAGCTTCAGTTTCTCATTCAACTCCGTCCAAATGATCTGTACATCCAACTCGCATGGACTATGTCTGTCTCCCCGCCAAAGCTTTCTGAGTGGAACATTCACCAACTTCATGTGCCAAGACGTGTTTGGTTTTGCAGGGCGTCCCAAACCGAGGAGGAAATAAAGAAACTAATTCCTAAAAAGATCTAAATATGCATGTTGAATGCATCACCTTCCAACAATGGAAAATCAAAGAACGCAGCAGAAGACGGATGCAAATCCAGAGACGGAGGACAGACAGACAGAGAGAGAGACCACCCACCGTGCCGGTAACTGATTACTGTGTCGACTGTGTTTGACACCGCCGCTCTTTGGAGGCTGGATCGCAGCATCACACACACACACACACACACACACACACACACACACACAAACAGCATACCCAGAGGTAGCAGAGAGCAGGACCGGCGTGACTAATCAATCATCCTCGCAACAGGAGTCGACAGGCTGACTAGAGGATTAAAGAATTTCCCCTTGAGACTGCAGATTCATCTGTTACGCAGCCAAATCATTCAGCGCGTGCACGGGGTCCCTCTCTGCACAGAATGATGCTGATCAATACTGACAAAATCACACGCCTCGACAGTTATAGATACACTTTTGGACTGCGATTCGTGACGTAAGGCGTCCAGAATCTGTTTCTCAGCTGGGCAATAATCAACAGTGTACAAACTGTGCTCTAATAAGCTGGATTTAAAGTCTCATTACTTCTCTTTACAAGCCTCAAACAACCTACCGACTACTGGATCTGCCCATCTCTAAGTCCACAATGGATCACTCCCAAAAGATCAACGATCCACTGAGGGATCAGGACACGGCGATGTGTCCACATTCGTGACTTTTTTCTCAGCTCCGCCTAAAACACAGGAAACTTTCTCTTTTTGTGCCCTAAAGCAACTTTCGTGCTCCAAATAATCTTCATCCTTTGGGACGCACTGGACTGTGAAATGCAGGCAGGAGGTTTTTATTTACAGACAATCATAAAGAAGGTCGTCCTCAGCAGAAAATCTAATTACTTCCCGAGTGTCTCGTACGTCTTACTTAGAAAGCAGAGTTATGATTTCATCATTCGGATGTCATCTTTCCACTTACTGATCTGCGACACATTCACCGTCACGGGGCTGGACGTCTTCTCGGATGCCATGTGCCACCTCCCTCCTCCTCCCACGCTCCTTCCTCCTTTCTCGATGAAGGCCCGGATGCGGCAGGTGTACGCCCCGCCGTCCTCCGCGCTCACCCGGCTCACCACCAGCCTGTATTCCCCGCCTCCCGTCCGCTCCAGGCTCGCCTGCCCGCGCTTCCCCTGCGCGCCGTTCGAGGACGCGTTGGAGATCACCACCCCGCTGCGCTCCATGGTGATGAGGTCGCGGCCGTCCGCCAGCCAGGTCACCTCCAGGGCGAGGGCGGGCAGGTTGTCGGCGGCGACGGAGCAGAGGAGGGTCAACGTGCTCTCGGGGTGGAGGAGCAGAGTCGTGGAGGAGGAGGAGGAGGATGAGGAGGCCTTCACGCTGAGGGACTGACCTTGAGAGGGCGAGACAGAGACAGCATCAGTCACATCATCCTTTACAGAGTAACATCAATCTGAAATTTTTCTGTCCTCGTCCGAGGCCGCCTACACCTTCGCATACATATGTGTCACGCTGTGCGCGGTCACACACTGTGTCAAACTGTGTGATATCAGATTTGAAGCATGTCAGATTGTGCGATGAACGCCTGGAGAACTGTAAAAAAAAAAACAGACATGCCATCGACTCGTGTAACACACGATCTGTGCCGCTCGTGTTGTGCGTCTACAACCTCGGGTTCTGACTGACGAGCAAAGATCGGACCTGATTTGTCAACGTTTGCCCGGAATGACTCGGATTTAACTGGCAACTACTCGATAACTCGTTATTTCTTCAAGCTTAAAATGATTTGATATGAATATATCTTTGGGGTTTGTCCTCATTCTCCAACGAAGGGATGAATGACAGGAACGCTGCGACCAAGATATTTGTTTTAGCGTCGTACTTTATTACCTGGTTACTACTGTTTACCTTGGTTTTCCAGTTCATGATATCAGCCGAACTGCACTAAACTATCATTACTTTATCAGCCTTTAGAAATTAATCAGCCGACCTCTAACCAAAACAATTAAACTGACCGATTGGCCAAATAAATGGTAGATTAATGGATAATTCAAATTATTATAACAGGAGATCATTCATTTTTTTATGCAAACTGCGTCAAATCAGGTTCAAAACCATTTTCTGTTCCTCGTCAGGGTCAAATTCTAGATCCTAAAATCCATAAAAGTCATCCCGTCCATTGGTGAGACGGAGGAGACAGGTGAAGAGACGACGTAAAGAGCGATGTAGAAATGTCAGACACCGGCCGTCTCCGTTAACAACCTCCACGGCAGTATGTGGGGACGAGTCTCCGTATGGTGTCTGGAGAAGGACAAAAGACACAAAGCCCACTCTGTTTGACTTCTCTCATCCTCTTTGCTCAAGTCGGTAAGTCAATATGAACCGACTGGGACACAATGAACCTGTGAGTGTGTGTGTGCCGCTCATCTCTGGTTTCATTACAAACCGCTGGGTGTTTTCTAGCACTTAAAAGCGGATACGGTAGCCCAGACGGATATAAAGATACGGTGACCACAGCAACCGCGATGAATGAAAGACAGAGTGTGTGAGTCTTAGGAGGGCCTCTCTCTCCGAGCAGCGAGGGTCAGAGACATCCTGGGACAGAGCGAGTCTCCCAGAGGAGAGGACGCCCTTACAATAAAGAGAGACACACAACGGAGGGAGAAGTCTCCCACGTCCCTCCCTCCAATATCTGTGAGACACTTCTACTGCAGTGACCTTTTTTTTTTGAAGATGATCTATAGCTCCCTTCGGTGTAATTATCTCCAGATTCTTACAGCGCTAAACTTCGAAGTCAGGGATGTGCCAAGTTGAAATGGCGGACCACCGATCCGTTCGCTAAACTTCGTAAGAGACGTAAACGGTGAGTATAACGTTGCCAAGGAGACGGTTCGTTAGCTGCTGGCTGTAACTCGTGTCCTGCTTCTTTAAGCTGAATTAGATCACGTCTTTGTGTTTGGATTTGACTGAGTTATGACTCATTAGTGCTCACTCCTCACATCTCACAACTTCTTCTTCTTACCAGACTGAACATTTTAAGATAAGGAGGCGTGCACGGAGCCAAGGCTGAGCAACAAGAACTCCTATCACGTTAAAATCATCATATCAGACGCTCAGCCGGGACCTGCCACAGGTTCTGGTTTGTTACGCTCGTGGCGGTTAATGCAGCCTCAGGCGAGAGCGATGAGGATCAGCTGATCGGCCACAGAGGTCCGGTGACAAAGAGATTTTCAAACTTTCTCTCTCTTTAACCGACGCCGACTCAAGTGACATCACTTCAGACGTCACGAGCGAGACACTAACCACTAGATTTCACCGAATACCGCCGTGACGCCGCCGTTTTGGTCCAGCTTCATACCCATGCAGATGTGTTAATTTTCCCGGTTTTGGAAGTTAACTAGTTTCCCTATCGTATGTTTTTGCAATCAGTCTGCACAGGTGCTTTTATTTTGAAAATTGGCTGCTGAAAACAAGCAGTGAAAGGGTTAGGCTTCAACAACCAAGCCTCACATCATCGATAATCGATATCTTATGTTTCACACATGTGATTAACTTCAGTCTACCATACGGAGAAGTAGACGTCGGCGTCTTTCTCTCACCTGTCGGAGTAACCGAAACAGTTCCCATCTCTTTCGTGCTCTCCACAATTTTTATCCACTTCCCGCCATTTTCGTGCGTCCACTCCGTGCCGTTGCATTCATAAATCCCTTCATCGGACGACGTCACTCTGGAGATCACCAACTCAAACAACCCGTTCTTCCCGGGAACCAATCGGATGCCTCCGTCGGCGTAGCGCCGCGCGAATTTGGACCCCGTAGAGACGTCGCCCTGAGGGCCGAATGACAAGATCTCCTCCGACGTCGCTCCTTTCTTCACGGACCAGGTGATGGACAGGTAGGTGGGGTGGGTGAGCACGCGGGTGACGCTGCAGGAAAGGGTGAGGTCGCTTCCCTCTGGGACGACGGCGGCCGGGGTCTGGGGGGAAACCGTGAGGGTGTTCGGGATGACTGACAGGAAAAGAGACAAAAGACAAATATTAGGAATGACATAATTAACACTTAATTAAACTGCAAGCTCCCAGCACACACACACACAGTAAAGACTGTATATATATTTTTAGAGAAACGTGCAGCACGTGAACGAGCCTGAGAGGGATGTGTGATTAAAAACAGACGTGTTAAAATGGAAGTGCATGCATGTAAAGAGGAAAAAAAACAACATGAAACACAACACGCCTAAACTATCCAGCATTACACGCAGGTTTTTATTAGAGGGAAGGACAGAGTCATAAAAAAAAGACGACTCACTGAGTCACACCATGAGTCAGCTTCAGGTTAGGGATACGCGACATATCAGGGCCGATAAACTGTCCAATAAAAACATTTTAAAAGAGTTTCTGCTTCAATTAAAGTTGAAGATTCTTGATACTTTATGAACAATTAAAGAGTCACTGATGTTGGATTGAATATTAACTCACCTTTGCTCACTACCTGTTAGTCTTTATTACTAACTTATTACTTTATTGGCCATGAGAAAGCGGGTCATTATTATACTGCCTGATGGCTGATTGGCTGCATGTGCGAGGTGGTCATCACTTTCAGGAGACGCCTTTGGGAGCAATTTAAGGGTTCGATATCTCGCCCGAGGGACGTGATGTGGCAGACAAACCTACGATAGATTTAAAGGCTCATTCTAAGGTGACAAACACATAAAAGATTCTGGCTGATTATACAACAAACAAAACATATTTGAGCATATTATAATTGTTTTCTGCCATCGGACTCGCTGAGGTAGGTTTGAGGTTAAAGTGAGCGTTCACTCTGACGTGTGGCGCTCAAGAGTTTGTCTCAACAGAGCAGCTTTGTTTCTTTCTGCAGAGCCGCAGCTCACGAGTCCCTCTGTGACGGGAAATTAAAAAATTGGGGAACTTGTCACAGCTCCCCGTCGGGAACACGACTTTGTCTCTAAATGCCTCGGTGAAAATAACAATAAAAACAAGTTTTACCTCAGCTCTTCTCTACAGGGAGGGAGAAGACATTAGATGCTTTGATGAACGGCGTGTCTACAGTGGAGACATGGGGGGTTGATAATAAAACTGACTGAGGCTCTGTATGATTGTTGGATCGCTGCTAAACACAAATTACAGACTCAGCGTGATCGTCAACAACTTGTTTTCATCCTCTATATTAAATTCTGCGATGCCGACTTCAGGTATGTTTGAATGTACAGTAATAATTTCTCTGCAGCAGCAACTTTCATCCCCCGAAACAAGAAGCCAACAGTCGTGTTGTATGTCCAAGAAGTGGCAGATGGCTGGAAATGAGGAGTGCGACGCTGTGCATTGTGGGAATCGCATGCATGCCGCATTCACGTCCTGTGGGAAAGAGCAGTTTTCAAAACGTTCAGAAAGGGAGTGAGCGCTTGTAAAAACGTAATTTTTAAATGTGTAGACACACGTTTTCATCAGAGCGGCGTCTCTGCTGGCAGCAGGTTTGACTGTTTCCACAAACAGAGCCACGACACCAAATATAACGTGGATTTTTTCCACAAACAGAGCCACGACACCAAATATAACGTGGATTTTTTTGGTGTTAAAGGGTTGGAACGTGTGAGATCTGACAGGAAATCGACTGAAGTGCTTCAACAAATCATCATCCGGCACTTTATCCGTGTCATTTAATCATTTAAACCTCTCTTAATTCCCTTTATTTCTCCGCTGAGCGTCCACCTCAAAAAACTGGGCCAAGACTAGGTTTGTCAGCGGACCTGAGGCGGGCTGAACTGAAACCTGGTTGCTCAAACAAGCCGTCCACCTGTCAATCAAAGCGTCCACGCTCTTAATCCTGCATAACTTTAAGCCTTAATATAATGTGAACAGGTGAGTTGTATATAAATTCACCCTCAGTACAGTTGTCATGAACGGGGAAATTAGCTACAGAGACCAAAACTGTTTTTTGTACCAGGCTGTAAACATGTTTATTTCTGCTGTGAAACATGGAGACTTCTGGAGCCAGCCTCAAATATAGAAATAAAGTAAATATGAAGTGTGGATATAACAGACGAGTTCTGGACACCGATGAGACTTGTGTAGTCGAGCCGTGATGATGTTGAGTGTCTGCGGCAGATAACGAAGGCGGCACGAATAATCTGCGTTTTGCTCTATCAATTAAAATTAGCCCGAGAGGAGTTTTCAAACCCTCAGCGACCTGCACTTCACTCGCTCCTTACATAACCAAACAGCCTCAGTGGGAGCAGTGCATGTGTGTTCATGTGTGTGTGTGTGTGTGTGTGTGACTGCACAAGTCTCGACTGGTGTACGCCCTCCAGCAGCAAATCTAACTCATCATCTCGGTCTCGTCGAAACATTCTCCCCTTCATACGTGACAGAGTACAACGCCGGCTGATACATACGCTCCACATGCACACGACGACGCAGTCCTTTCTGGCACATAAACAGCTCTGCCTAGTTAATTCAGGTCTAAATTTAACAAGGTGTCTGGGGAGCCGTGCTGGGAAGCAGAGAGCAGCTGAACATGATGGCGCATTATGGAGCTAACTAACCTGCTGTCAGACAATCGCTCTTTGTGTCTCTCAAACTGGAGGGTTCACAGCTTCGAATGTTCCAGAAACAATGTGTGTATAGTTTTCTTAAAGTGAGGGATTGTCAGTTTTTTAAAAAGCCAGCCTGTGTGCTCGGGGGGGTCGGGTTGTAAGTTCTCTCCGTTAATTAATGTAGTCATGATTAAAACTGTCTGTAGATGATACCAGAATATTGGACGTCGTGTCCGTGACATCCAAGCCTTAATATAATCGAACAGGTGAGTTGTATATAAATTCTACGGAAGCTCTAAAGGGTCATACATACATACATTTTATTCCACCCGTTTTCTCGTTATCATCATAAAATGTATGTATGTATGACCCTTCCGGTCTTAAAGGGTTGGAATTTGTGAGATCTGACAGGAAATCGACCGAAGTGCTTCAACAAATCATCACCCGTGTCATTTAACCATTTAAACCTCTCTTCACTCCCTTTATTTCTCCGCCGAGCGTCCACCTTTAAACTCAGGCGCCTAAAACTATAAAGAATGGACGCCGTATACGTGACATCGCCAACGGGTGAAGCTCAGAGCGGTGGCAGTCCTGCCTCGTCTAAAATTGGGGTTTGTCCGGACGGTCGGTAGCGTAGTGGGTTAAGCGGCCGCCCTGTGTGTGGAGGCTGTAGTCCTCGCTGCAGCTGGCCCCGGTTCGAATCCTGCATCGGACGGCTAATTTACTGCGTGTCACTCTCTGCTTCCTGTCTATCTTCAGCTGTCCTATTATTAAAGGCATAAAAGGCCAAAAAAATAATTTTAAAAAGAAAAAATTGGGGTTTGTCAGCGGACTTGAGGTGGGCTGAATGAAACCTGGTTGCTCAAACAAGCCACCTACCTGTCAATCAAAGCATCCACGCTCTTAATCCTGCATAACTTTAAGCCTTAATATAACCTGAACAGGTGAGTTGTATATAAATTCACCCTCAGTACAGTTGTCATGAACGGGGAAATTAGCTACAGAGACCAAAACTGTTTTTTGTACCAGGCTGTAAACATGTTTATTTCTGCTGTGAAACATGGGGACTTATGGAGCAGTGAAGCGCGGGTTGATCCAAATTGAGCGGGTGCCCGCGGTCACGAGTCACCAAACAATATTTTTAATGATATTCAGGTCGCGGTCGGTCGGGTCGTTTGAAATAAAGATGCCGAGTTTTGATGCGGGACAAAAAGCCAGAACACGTGGAACTGAGCAATGCCATTAAACCGCATTTTAAATTAATATAATAACTCAGTAATGCCAGTTTTATGTAGCCCGATGACGCTACGAAGTTAATCAAGAGTATTTTAAAAAGTAGTCTATTACTTTTTAAAATGCGGGTCAGAAAGCGGGTTGGGTACAATATTTCACAATTATTTGCTGCGGTCCGAGTTCGGGCGGGTTAGTTTAAAACGTCGGTCGGTGCGGGTCGATCAAACATGGACCCGCGCATCACTGTTATGGAGACCGACTCGCCTCAAGTGGACGTTCGAGGGACTGCAGTTGCTTCCAGCCAATAATGAGTCAGATATGACAATATTGGAAAAAAAACAACTCTGTTATGGGAACAAAACTGCAGGATTTAATGATGAGTAAATGTAATGTGCAAATGTAGAAATATTCCTTATTTCAGAAAAATAGAGAGCGTAGGCGTTCTTCGAGTAGTCAACGGTGTCCGGGATCATGAATCTTTTCAAGTGTATTGTGCCTACGACTTGTTTTAGTGATCACAAACCCCGTCAGCTGTCAAAAGGCTGCGTGTATTATTAGAACGGGGTAGAATTGGAGGTTACTCGTCCTGCATTAGCAGCACAAAAAGTTACAAGTAAGGATATTTTTAGCAGTGCTAGCGTGAGGTGATTTCGTCGACCTTTGTTTGCACAGACACAAACACTTCTGATGATGTCGCTCTGGGCTCTGAGACGTTATGATGGGTAATATGCAATTTTTTGGTTTTATAAGCAATTACCAAGTGTTTCCACTCATTGTCGAATGTTTAATACGAGACAAAAACTTGAACATTTGTCCCCGTGGGGTTCTTTCATTGTATCGTGGTATTTATATTCCCCGTGTTTCACCTTCCAAATCTCGCTCTCCCTGGACCTCATTTGACACGAGCCAAGTACTCCCACCTGACATCTGCTCCACACCACGAGCGGCGAGTGTACGGGGTGTGCTGAGGTGCGCGTGGTGTGTTGTGTGCCGGTGAGAAAGCCAAATTATACAGACAGTAATTGTCTGAAACCAGCAGGAGTGTGTGTGTGTGTGTATTGCAGGAGGAGATGTACATGGTCAGTAGAGCATTAGTAAGTCATGGGGATAGCTGTTAAATGAACCATTAATGGCCAGCTAGTTTCATACACAGCCCTGTCCAGAATTTTTCATTAAAAAAAAAGGATTTCGATCACACACACACACACACACACTTCTCCCGTACCAGTGAGTTGGACCTGAGCCTCGTAATTGCCGCTGATGACGGAGTCGGTGCTCGGCGTTTGACACCAGTAGAAACCGGCGTCCAGCTCCTTCACCTCCGCTATCTTCAGCTCCACCTCGTTGTCCATGAGCCGCATCACCGAGATGTCGCCGGACGCCACCCGCTTGCTGAGCGACGGGTGGGAGTAGCTGGCGTCGAAGGTGGAGATTATCTTTATCCTCTGCCCGTTGGCATCCCTGGACATCATCCACTCGAAATCCTGCAGGACGGAGCCGAGTTCAAAAGGTTGTTGGGTCAAGGCTGGGTTTATTTCTGCAGGACGGTTCACGCTCACGCAGATTCAACATCGGGTTCAACTCAGATATCAGAAACAAGCGACCGGTTTCCACAATCCTTTTGATGCATGTTTAATACATGCAGACTAGAGGTATTAATATCCCATGATCTGAACTGGAGCTGCCTCGTTGTTCTTTAAAACAGAATACTAAAACACAGCATACTCATATCCACAGGACAATTAAACAGCTCTATAATTGGAGGGAATTCTGGGATAACAGTGCAGGAAAAGTTAAGAAACCTAGAATCACACCCAGATCTGTTGAAACTACAGCGCCCAACTGTTTGCTTTTTATTAAAACTACATTTTTTTAAAAATGTATCCATATTAAAAGAGTTGGAATCCAGCCTTACCTGCTCACGAGGTCCCCCATACTCATCGACGTCACATTTGATGGAAACCGGCTGACCCTCCACTCGGATTAACGGACCAGGAGACACCTTCACCACCCGGGCCGAGCACCCACCTTCAGGGACAGAAAATACACAAGAAACTCACTATGAAGTACATAAACAGATTTCAGCTTAAGTGCACCGAGGCGTGCACGCATACACGCAGAGAGCTTGTTGCGACTTGTTTATCGATGGCGACAATGATGGTGCAAAAAGCTCCGTGCATGCGTCGTGCACACACTCATACCCGCATCACTTTGTCTGGCAACACCACCAAACTCCGGCTACGTGCTAGTATTCAATTGTTTATCAGATTATTAAAGTTGCTTAGTTACACCGGAGGTTTGCTCCTGTCAGATCAACCCATCTGGTTTACATTCCTCCCCAGTCAAAGTAAATGTAGAGCGTAAAGGTCTGACATTCCAGCTGAGTGAAGCATGTAGCAACACAACACAGTCGCTTCATTTACACTTTGCTTCCTTGTCGTTAAGATCCTCCAACATTCCAGCTCCGACCCTGGACACACGTCGATTGATGATTGGATGATTTGATTTCGGGCCGGAAAGGATTTTTGTGTCATCTTCTTTGTCTTTGCTTGGGTTTTGTTTTTGTAGCACCGGGCCATCGGATCCAACTTGTTCTCTCCTGACCCGATCCTGATTCTGACAATTACGGGAACCTGCCCGTATCAAGCACGAATCCGATACTTTAAAATCCTCAGTCCAACTGGTATTATTCATCATTATTATAACAGGAAAGGTGAGGACAGGGATCGCAGTCCATAGAGATGTTCGCTTGAGTGACATAGACCAAGAAACTGGATCGGTCACTCGCACCGATCCACCGGTCCAGATAGCGGATCGATGCAGCCCTACACCGTTGCTGAGCACACTGCAGGTTTGGAAGGACACCCAAACGAAAGTAAATGTATCATCCATTATAGATTACAAACTGACTTCCTTGTTCAACTTTGACCCATTGTACTTGCCGTTTCGTGTAACTTGGTGCGTTCCAGTTGATCATATCCAACCAATCGATTGGCAGGGCTATAAGATAACACCCGAGATATAACTAACCGTACTTTTCCTTTAAATAAAAACATGTTCATCAATCAAATTTAGGCATCAATGAAAGTATTGTTTTGGTTTGAGAGCTACTTCTCCTCCTAATAATTAACAAGCACTGTCTTCAGTCCTTTAGAAAGTCAGAAGTATGGAGCCTCTGTGTATTTACAGTACAGTGTGCAGTATTTTATGTAAGTCCTGTATGACTGCTGATCACCAAAAACTGATACTTTTGGGGAGGTCGGCTAAAAAAAGACAATCTGTAACAGAACCAGCTTTGATTTAAAAAAAGAAGTGCTTCATAAACAAGTCCTCTGCCTGTATGGTTCATCAATACTTGAGTTTTTGCCAGTTGGCGTGGTGTTTGTGTGTGTGTGTGTGAGCCTGCTGACTGTGAGCTTTTTTTGCTTTAGTAAGTAACAATCACGATTAGGAGGTACCACATAAAACTTGCTGTACATTTCAGTTCCTGTTGACTATTTCTGTCAGGAGAGGTCGGGGGTTTTGACGCGTCATGTCCGACAAACTAAATTTATCGGATATGGATTCCTCTATTGTTGGTATCTGAGTCTGAGAGCTAGAAAAGTCTGTCAAATACATGACAGAGGTGGTTTCTGAACACCGAAAGATGTTTCAGCTGTTTCCACCTTTACTTGAAATGATAAGGAGCAGGACTGTCGGCTTTCTTTACGAAATGAAAACCCTGCGTTGGACAATCTTCTGTGCAACTGTGAGAAAAAAAAACATGCCGGCATCGATAAAGGGAGGCCCGATTCTGACGGATCGGACAATTTGGAACCGGTTCTTAACGCAACATTGTGAAACTTTTCAAGCTCGAAGCACCAAGGGGAGTGTTAGTGTTTGTACCACAGGGGTTTTGGATCACCGGGAAGAAGAAGAAGAAGAAGAAGAAGAAGAAGAGGAGGTTTTCAAGCCCAGGGTGTAGGCGAATGCAGTGTCGTGCCAGAACAGGAGCTGGGCAACCAATGCAAAACTCAAGCTATGATGACAAAATGATCAATAAATAAATATACATCTACAGGTTTTTCTGCACCACTGAGTCACCAATACACTTAATTAATACAAATTCTCATCAAAATTACGCTAAGCTACCTCCTGCATCTTCCACATTGTGTGCATTTTAAAAGTGCAATAACATTTCAGCTGCGTTATGTCACAAATGCACCATTTTATAGGTGGGCAGGCTATGAGGCCATTCGTCGCTAAGAGATTCAGACTTTTCAAACTCAATTTCCAACCTGCCTGTCTCTACTGGAACAAATACTGCACAGCCCGAGGAGCCTGCAGACACCTAGAAAGTTTAATAACTGAAGAGTCTGAAAGAAACTCGACAGTGTGGGATGTTTGGACAGAGAGGGGACGGCCTGCCATGTCATGGACTCTGGTGCAGCCACTGTGACAACATTCCTGCTAAGCCAGCGTCTTGATGTGGAAGAGGATTGGTCTACTTCCCAAAAATGTGGCCAGGCGCCAGTCCTGAGTCAGGTTAACTGGACCACAAGTCAAAAAATCTTGAAGTGGAAGTCTTAATTCATCATTTTTTTGGATTGTACACACTCATCCCGACCATCTCGGGCTTTAAATTTCAGATGTTAAATGCTACAAAAACACACTGATCTCCTCAACCTTCAGAAACCAGATGAGCCTTGTGCATGATGGAAGCAGACGGCATTAATAAACACCAAAAGCTTCATAGGAAGTTGTCAGTTAATGTTTCATACAGGGCCTTTAAACATGAACAGACCTGGCTGTGCAAGAGCTCAATAATCTCCCATTTCTTTACCGATACACGGCATGAGACTAGTTTGTCTTGGCGGCGGCGCTGGGAGAATCATCGCAGGATCACAACATTAAGTACATTTCTTTCTTTTGAGGGAATACAAGGGTCCAAAGCGAGGACGCTTCTTACATCCAATGTGGTCCCATTGCAGACAGCAGAAAAACAGACATGTCTGTGGTGCACGGTTATGAAAATATCAGGTCAGCCGTCATGTGTCACCGCAGCGTTAAGCGGCTCGAGCTTAAAAATGCAAATGCAGCTCCACAAAAAGGAAACAAGACAGCTTGGTGGTGACACTGAAGGAGGCTTCGACCTCTTTTGAATGTGCACAGCGGATTTTTAATGCCAGTGTGTGGCCACCGTGTCTGGCAACCCTCACGAGTTACAGCGCCCGTGTCTGGGAGTGTAACCCTAACCCTGTAACCCTGTCTGTGTTATCTGCTTTTCTGTTCAGCTGAAGACATTCGTATACTGTGGACACTTTCCCATCTGCAGCGTCACACCTACAGAACCACACACCACAGGACTGCTGGCAACATTTGATCATCTTACACTGCACTAATTTAAGCCAAGCTTCCCTCACACACACACACGACCCCTATGACATTCACTGTTATGCCCACAAACATATGGCAACTTCAGTATTGGTAAGCCAGTCCCTGTTTGGCTTGTTTTTCCCCTGAGGTGGCCCAGTGCTCGGTTTTGTTCCCGTGCATGAGAACCAGCCTAGTGACTAAGCACTGGCCTGGCTCTTGTTTAAATAAGTCTCATAATTAGTCAGCCTGATTCGGCTCTGGTATGAGGATAATAATGATGGGAATTCATCAAATCTGGTCAACTCATGTTGTCCAGACCAGTTTTATTGGATAAGGAGAGGTTGACTTGGAGTGATGGGAGCATTTTGTGTTAAAAAACCAAACATTTAATTGAGTTAATAATAATTAATCCCTCACCACGTTAGATAAACACAATTATACAGATTCCAGATTCCCTTTACCAAACCGGCATTTTAGCTTGTTTGTCTGCCCTCACATGCAAATATCATTAAAACATACTTTAATTATAGTTTTTACCAATGTTTTGGATCCACTCTTTAATTCGGCATATGCCAATAAACCATGCTGCACTTGTTTCACACTTAAATTTGGACTTTTCCACCGTGCTCTGCTGTTGCACTCGCCCAACTTCTCCCATCGAAATACACAAGCGCAGCAGCGTGACACAGCCAACAATCTGCAGAAAATAATAAATTAAAACACCAGGAGGTGGATTTAATGTCAGCCGAATTGACTAGAGGGGTTTGAAGATGCTTAAAAGCATTTTGTTGGCGTTTTTAAAGGTGTGCACGGTGTGTGAGAAGCGAGTGAAGCTTAAATCAGCTTGTTTCCAAATGGAGTTCAATGGTCGGTTCTCCTCGCCGGAGTATGCCGACATGCACCGGAGTTAATTAGCCGTGAACGGTGAACGGTTTCTTACCGAGCGTTAGGAGACCAAACACGAGTGCGAGGAGACAGTTGTCCATTTTTAGTCCCACTCTTGTCTCCTTATTTTCTCCCCGTGTTTCTTTGTCCTGCGTGTGTGTGTGTGTGTGCGTGTCGGTCAATCCCAATAAAAACTCTCAGATCTCTTCAGTCACACCGGGCGGAGCCGCAGAGGAAATCGGACGCACACCGACCGCTTGCTCTTTAATTAATCCAGTAAAAAGGAGTCCAAATCCATGTTGCGTTCACTGACCGGTTTGATGCATGCATGCATGTGTGTGTGTGTGAGAGAATGAAGGCTGATTGAGAAGGAGAGAGAGAGGGGCCGGAAGTTAGGTGACGGGCTGGAGCAGGAGGAGGAGTGGAGGGAGGCAGGGAGGTCCCAGGTGGAGAGAGAGAGAGAGAGAGAGAGAGATTCCCAAAACATTTTTAACCTCTCACAAGGACCGTGCTGCAGATTTCAGTCTGTGTTGCATGTCTGACATGATGAAGTTTAACTTTAAAGTGTGCAGCAGTGGGAGAGGGTCCTCCTGCACGGAGTCAGACATGTTTCTACAGTAGCCCAGAGAGGACAAATCTAAACACCAGCTCTAGATGTTTGGGTTTTTTTTTTTTTTAGGGCCCGAGCACGGCACCCAGGCGAGGCCCTATTGGATTTCTAAAATTTAAAAGTACAGTGGTCCCTCGTTCATCGCGTTCTAAGAATAACCCGCAATAAACGAAATCCGCGAAGTAAGTTTTACAATTATTCTACATGTTTTAAGGCCGTAAACCCCCTAACCACACACTTTTATACGCGTTTTGTACAGTACTACCATAGTTAATCAGGACGCAGAACACATGTGCGGTTCTCCCTTAGCCAATTTAGGACGCGGAACACAATGTGGGTTCATACTGTACAGTAAGCTGTAAAAAAAAAGTGTAAGTGCAAAAATACACAAAAAAAAAATCCGCGAAACAGCAAGTCCGCGAAAAGTGAACCGTGTTATAGCGAGGGACGACTGTAAATCGCATTTTCTGCGGCCTACATGTACTCTAAAACTCTAAAACTCATTAAAATTGGCCTACCCCCCCAAAGTCGGGTGTAAAATTTCGCATTTTGGGGGTCTCACACATGGACGTGCAAAAATGGCTCGACAGCGCCACCTAGATGTATGTTTTCGGAGGGGCTCCTCCCTACGGTTTCATCCACGTGTACGAAATTTGGAGGGAGTATGTAACATACCGAGACACACAAAAAAAGTCTCTTGGTGACCCGGGCTACAGTGAAGGACCGATCCAAATATCGATAGTATCGATACCAATTCGGTATCAGTATCGGATCGCCAACACAGACTAATTAAAGGCTTTGGGGGTTGTTAAGTTGTTTACATATTATTTATATTTTAACCAGTTGTTGTTTTTGTTGTTGAGAATTTTAATTTAATTTTTGCAACTTAAATTAGCAACTTGTTTGTTTTAATTTGTTTACTGGTTTGCAAGTACTTTTTATTTCTGAAAAAAAATGTGATAATAAAACATTTTCTGTTTAATTATAAACTCTGTCCTGGGTTTTAACTATTTATTAATAATAAAAAAAAGGAAACATCACAAAAAAACACTTAAGGTCATGAAAACTAATTGAGATTTAGCAATTTAATGACACATCCACCTTACTTGAAAAGTATCGGTATCGGCGATACTGGCCCGTATTTACTTGGTCGTTTCTCCTTCAGACTAGAAAGTTCGAGGGTGAGGTGAAGGGATTGCAATACAACGAGTACATCAGTAGATAAAACTAAATCTTACACACTGGTCCTTTAAATCTCTTGCTCCTTTAGGGCCAAAATACTTTAAAATGCTGTCCCCCAAAAACTGAAGTACACATGAAAATACAGTTAAACTCCCATGTCTTGCTTAGCTTAGCAACAGGTAGAAACAGTCTTCATCGATTTTACACTTTTAGTTTTTTGTGTGGACCAAACAAAAAGAAGATATAACGTGCTGATACACAGATATTTTGAGAACATACGTGGGTCACTTATGGCAAAAATGCAGCGTTAAGACACTTCTCGCACTCAGTGGTCGCCATTTGGGCTCCCTAACAGAAGAGGAGGGAGCCCAGACAATGTGAAACTTTATTTTTATAATTCTAGCAAAGACACAAAAGATAACCAATTTACGCCAATAATATGAAGTGGTATACACTTCCTATCTTCTGGGGCGTGGTTTCTTTGGTCATTCTTGGCAGTGACATGGATACAGGAAATGACTCTTCGTCTTAACCGTCTGTTAATGTGTTGTGATGAAGTTAATGGGGAACTTAATGGTGTTCACAGTCAGTGTTACTCACCACGTGAGGTCACTGAGGTCTGTTGAAACCCTGCGTTGTCTACCTCCAGTCTTCTTCTCTCCTGCCTTTGCTGCATATCTCGGTGCGTTGCCTCCACCTGTAGATAAGTGTGGAAACTGGACTGTGTATTGTTGCAGCTCTATAGCACCACTGCACAGGGAACCTCTAAAAAAAAAACTGGGAGAGCTACATATTTTGAATTGTTGGTATGAAAAAATGGAAGTCTACAGTATGTATCGGAGCTGTTTTAACTGGTCATTTTCCAGTGCAGGTTGATGCCTGGTGTCGACTCCATGCTGTGTATTTACACAGAGGCAGCGAGCAGGGCAAAGTTCAAACGCTCAGTCAGAGGAGGGGAGATGTTTGGGTTTGTAACCTCAGGGTCAAAGGTTAGAACTTCATGGGTCATCTGGTGTGCTACATGCGAGTATCCTATTTTTAAACTGTGTGTGTGTGTGTGTGGCCGGCAGAGTATACTGTATGTGGTCTCAACGCGGTAGCATCTGTTACTCACACAACATCTGTTCACACACCGGACACAGCCTTATCTTACCGACCTACTCCCCTATCAGTCATTAACCAGGTCATGGATTCTTGGCTCTGGATGTGGTTTTTAATGGTCTGACCAGTCACCGCCAGGCACCTCAGATATGATTCATTATAAACAATGAAACAAACTTTTTCCATTTCACACTTGTTTGCTTTTAAGAAAGCGGCATGAAAAAGACAGAGCTGCAGGCAAACGATAACGTGATAATGTACAGAGGAACTGTGTTTTTAATCACGTTATCGTTGGGTTAGATGCGTCAGTTCCTCGAAGTTTTGCCGCATTATTAAAGGAAACACATGGATAAAAAAAACATCATAATCAGGGTTGAAGATCACGTCTTGCTTCCATATTTAATTACCCTTTCATTTGTGTTCACTGGAAAACAATTTCAGTGAGTAGAAAGAAAGGGTAAAGTAAGTTTGTTCTGGTTCTGACAGTTCACCTCAAAACATGCTGACCTACAGGAGAAAACATGAACCTAAGGCGCCATCTCCTGGCCTCAGAACAGAAACAGAACTCCGACAGCACAGTTTGAGGAAATACTTCTAGTAATTTAACGAGTAAAACTTCACATCTGTGGCGAAATGTTAAGTGACTGGGTGAGCTGCAGTTTTAAAACAATGATCTTCTCATTCTTTCTTTTGTTTTTTTTTCTTTTAGATTTGGATGTTGAAACGTGGATTGAGGGTTGGAGAATTGTCTTAACCTATAAACTGAAAAGATAAACTATAAAATTCATACATACAATACACAGAAACAACATTTAATCTGATAGATTTGGCTCACAGCAGAGGTTCGGCTATTGATATGAAGCTGCAGCATCATCTAGTGGAGATAATGAGGCAATACAGACTTAAAAGCAATGAAATTAAAAAAAAAAAGGTTGATGTTTAACTTTTCCCATGTACATTTTTTAAGGCAATTCAGGCAGATCAGTAGCAACATGCACTAAAAAGTGAAGTCATACCCTTAAATAGACACAAAGACAGTGCTGCAAGTCTGGGTGCTTGTTCTTATGCAGCGAGGTTGTGCTCGCACGTCTTAACACAGATTTGTTCTCAGTGTGATGTGTTGATTCTCACGGGTCAACGCGTTCTCAAACTGGGGCCACAGAGAGAGTCACAACATGTAACCGGGCTTTAAGAGATGAGTCGAGAAGAAACGCATTCCCGCAAGTTTGAACAGAAAGTTATCAGGGAAGTCCTTGTGTTGAAAAAATCTTATTCGATTTTGTTGTATTTTATTGTTTTCACTGTTCCTTTATTGTTTGCAGTTTGGTACACCGAAAGGACTGTTGTAAAGGGCTGTATAATTAAAGTACATTTACATTTGTGTTGACCTTTGTGTTGAATGGGGGTCAAATAAGCCAAATTTAGGTAGGTGCATCTTATTTCCATGTTATATTATCTTTACAATCTTCCAGAATATCTGAGATTTCTCACAACTCTGTAACCTCCCTCCTTGTTTTTGGTCTGGGTTGCTCTGGCGCTGTACAAATCATCAAACCGCAGCATTTATGTCTAAAACTGAACGTGGTTACATAACAATAAAGGCAGAAAAAGAAAATATTTAAATGTATAAAACAAAAAAATGAGAAGCTGCAAAAAATGTCTTTTTTGATAAATGTTGTAATTTTCTGTTGCTACGAAGCTGCAAGAACAGGAAGAAAACACACACACACACACACACACACACACACACACACAGCAGATAATCATCTTGCACTAAGTAAGTAGCTCAGCACACGGCGAATACGTTTAAAAAACCACAAACACATTTTCAGCAAAAAGAGCTGTATCCTGTATATGTGACACACACACACACACACACACACACACACACACGGAGCTGCAGCGCTGCAGAGATGAAGATGACGCGGTTTGAAACGATCCGTTTTCGTCTGCTCGCATTTCATTAGACGCGTCACGGCTTCCACCACTCATTTTAAGACTACACAAACAGATAGTTTCCAGTTAAAGTGTCAGCTGAAGAACTTTGACTTATTGCAGTTGTTATTACATTTATTTTTATTATAAATTCACATCACAAATACAAAAAAAAAAGATCACAAAGGTCGGCAGTGACATGCATATAGAACAGTTTGTATGTTTTGTACATTATAAAAGCTGCTGTGAAGTTTGAAAACGCTGCAAACGACATTCTTTTCAAAATACAGTAGAAAATAAGTAAAAAGTCAAATATGCACAGTGCTTTAAAACAGCTTCAGTAAATAACAAAAGCACAGATCTCCTTTTTTTTTGCACACAAACTAAAATAAGACACGCTGAAGGCTCTGTGCAGGCTGCCGTGTTTTTCTGGGGCCGCAGGGCACTCAACCTTCTGGCGCGATTTAAAAATCCAACCATGAAAAACAAAACAGCTGCACTGTGGATTGGGTTTAGGTGCAAAGAGATGCTGAGTGCTCTGAACAGTAGTTTGAGATTGTAGTCTGTCAAAAAAACAAAGATTTGCTTCTCAACCCAGAGAGAAGAGAAGGAGGTCGCTCTTCTCTACAGAGTTTAAAAGTGAATATTAAACAAGGTAGTCTTGAGAAAAAGGACAGATATTTATAACTATATAAGATTATAATGACTAAAGAACCCATGTGGGGCAAGTTTGCTTCATGTGTGTTAATTAGATCAAAGATTATGATGATCTATAGTTTGAGTTCAGCTTTAACAAACAAACAGCTTTTACTTTTTCATGATTAGAAATCACGGCAGATCAGATAATCATCTATTTCCTGAGTCGGTTTGGATGGATTAATCATCTGCGGTAAAAACATTGAGAGATGGAGAGAAGAGAGGAGGAGAGCAGGTTGTAAAAACAAAAAAAAGGAGGGGTGATAACGCCTGAACTTCAACACTCACATGGTGTCACACTCTCTGAGTTTTGGGACCTTTCTTCCTGGGCTGAGGAAGAGGAGGCGGCTGCTCGTCATCGACGCTATCAGGCACTTTGGGGAGCTGAAGGGGAAGCGATAAAGTGTGTGGATCAGATGCAACGCTGGTATCCGGCTGCACTTTGGTGCTTAAGAGAAAAAGAAAAAAATGTTTCACTCACACTCAGTCCTTGTCTTCTGGGGCTGGGCTCAGGCTGACCGTTGGGGTCGGGGGCCCTGGGACGCGTGTTGTGCTGCTGTTTCTTGCGAGGCTGGCGAGGACCGGTGTGGCCGGCCGGCTGCTGCTGCTGCTGGTGATGGTGGTGGTGATGCTGATTGGGTGGATGATTATGTTGGTGATGATGATGTTGCTGCTGTTGTTGTTGGTTAGGATTGGTCCAACCCAAACGAAGCTCCTCCTCATCTGTTTAGAAAGCATAGGTCAGACTGGATTATTTACATTTATATTTATCAAAGATCCTCAATGAATAATGTTTGACTACTACCAAAATGTGACATTTCATAGGATACATAAGATGTTTGTGAATTCAACAAAATAAAAGTATGTGATCTGCAAAACCTCGTGACTATAATTCATGCATAAAATAAAACAATACCGGGCCGGACATAGAGCCTTGGGGAATCCCACAAATAACCGTCAAGTACACAACTCAACAACTGCTTCCTCTGAAGCTGTCATTATCGTGTTGTCGTTAAAAAAAAAGTCTGTAAATCAATTTTTTGGGGGCATTTTATTTGACTAAAAACAAACAAAAACACCCTTTACCCTTCAGTTGCACACGTTTTTTCCGTCTGTTGTGGATGCAGCAAATAATGACGATGAGAATTAGCAACACGACAACACCTGATGAGGAATGGACAAGAAACAATAATTTGTTTAACACGTGTAAAACAGAACAATCCTTCAATCATCAGTACAGTATGTTGTAAGGAAAGTACAAGGGAGAACAAACCCACCTGCTCCACCACCCACAATAATCCAGATGTTAATTCCGAATAGTTCTTCAGGAAAAGTGATCCCTTAAAAAGGAAAAAGGAGTTCAACTTCTTCAGTAAACATTGATTACATGCATTTTCGTGATAGCCTTCAGATTAAAGAGTTCTAATAAGCATCATGTTTAATGCTCAGCAATTCTCACCAGTACTGTCCTGTTATTTCCGTCATAAGTCATTGTTTACATCAGGCCTGTAACCAAATGATAGTACTCACCGGACGAAAAGCAGCTTTGTGTAACAGGGTCACTCTTCTGAGAGCTGGCCTTGTTGGAAACCTCACAACGAAAAGAAACTGTTTCCACATCTTCTGCTTTAAATACCAGAATCGAATCTTTCTCCTTTTTCTCTGACGGCTTATCATTCTTAAACCATGCAAACTGGATGCCTTTGGGGTCCTGGGGAAAAATACCACAAATGGATGGATTATGTAGACTTTCAAGAGCAACAGAAAAGACCTGGAGTAAAAAAAAAAAAAAACCTTGCAGGACAATTTAAACTTGACAAATTCAGGACGAGAACACAAAGTTGTTTATCATTTAGTTCTCAAAAGCAAAATGACGAATGTTGCTGCTGCTCACAGCGTTTGGATTTAGGGGAGAGGAAAAGTAGACAACAGACCATCGAGGGTGAGCATGTGCTGCTTTGTAAATATGTTTGTCATATTTTATACATTTGTTCTCACCTTAACCGTGCAGGTAACTTTGACAGAAGTAGGTTTAGGACATGTAATAGTCACTGTCGGCTTCGGGACACGATCTGAGTGAAGTAGATTTGATCAGATCAAACATGACATCATGACAAACAAAGCAGGAAAATATACATAAAGTGAACTCTAAAATAGTTATTTATATTATCAATGTGAACATAGATAAGGTAACACTGATGCACAGTATGATATATATCAAAATGTACTTGAATAAATAAAGTACATTTCTTGTTACCTACCCAGTACACACAAATGTATCGTTTGCAGTTTTGGTACTGCCTCTCCATTTAAAGTAAAAACCTCAGGGGTGTACAGCCCTTCACTGCTTTTGTTCACTTTTGTCAGCTTCAAAGATCCATTGGCAAAAATATCCTTCCTCTTCATCGCTCTGTCTCGTATGCTGTCGTAGATCTTGGATGCGTCGTGCTTCCATGACAAACGTTCTGATTTTTGCAGTTCGTGGTTCAGCGGCACAATGAAGTCCTCGTTCGTTGTAGCATAGTGGCTACAACTGTCCGTCGAATCTGTTGAGCAGAAAGAGAGGTGAAGAATTTAGGACAATCAGCTGGCACTCAATCACAAGACTGATGAATACTGTGAAATGTTTGTGCATGCCAACTCAAGCTTAAGGCTCATTAGTGAAGTCGAGTGGCCTTAGCGTTCACTACACCCCAAACATGACAACAGGAGTCGGATGGAACGAACAAATGTAGACTTTCTTTTGGAAGTGAAAAGAGGATGACTGGTGGTGCTACAGGAAAGGTCGGTGTTGATCCTCTGAGGACTACGAATGTTCTTTCCAGACTTTATAACAAAAGTAGTTGTCAAGAAGTCACAATGGTTTAAAGCTGAGGGATCGATGGTGTTCCCAAACCCAATATATATTTCAGATCTACACTGCAACACATAAGTCAATATCAGTATCAAAGCAACACGAGGCTGCCAACATTAAGATACAGTGATTGCAGTTCACAAATCCACAGTGATTAAAAGACACATGCAAACATTTGTACCTGATCTTCCGTAACTTGAGGAGACAAGGAGACTATCCAACGCCATACATCGAGCCCTAGTCTTTAAAAGTTTTAAAGATCATCCATGTACTAATAATCAAGGTACCCCTCACTCTTTCAGCTCAACAAATATTTTACCGTGATTAATTTGGTCAAAAGCTTCGGAAACATCCAAGAAAGACATAAAGATTTTAGAGTTACGTCTTCTATGCTTCCTAACATCTTCCGCAAAATTGACTGTCACTGTGTGTATTCTTGATTGAAGTCGGATCAGCCAGACCAACTGGGGTGTAATGACTAGTATGTCATGGAGTAACAATCCAGAAAAACATACAGCAAGTAACACTGACATCCTACAGCAACCATCAGACTGTCTGCTGTTCCATCATTGGTAGAAACCAATAATTCCCCTGTAATGCTTTCTCCGTAGTTCAGCATGAACATTATTCTGCTGAGGCCTTTTGAGATACAATGCATACAATGTGATATGTATGTATAGTATGTATAATGTGGCTAGTTCTACGTGAAACTCACCAAGAAACGTTGGATTGGAAACATGTTTCCATTAGTCTATGACTAAGGCTTATTTCAGATGTATAGGCAGGAATGGTTGGAAGTGTTTGTTAATTTCTAAATGAGCGCCACGGTTTCTACAGTGCAAGTTGAAATGTTGCACAATTTCCAGCATGACCTGTTTCCTCTGAGTAACCTCTTTTTTGGTTGTTTTTCTTAAGAATTCACAGACTGTGAAGCCTCCAATGTCAGCTGGGCTGGTGAGGATAAGCGGTTACGGGAAAATGAATTATTGCTTGTTTGGATTCATTTACTGGCTATTTAGAAAGTGTACTTGAGTCTACTTTCCTTTTTCACACACGTTTTGTTTTTACTTTAATCATCTTTGAACTACGTGTGCGTACATGACATCTGAAACTGTCCAAAGTCTGTGAGGTGAAACTTTGCAGCCATCCTTGCACAGATCATTTCACCATATCGTGTGCATTATATCCTGTCGTCTGCACTCAGACCACAGTCACACACAGCAAAACAAACATTGGTGTCCAATCTTTATTTCAATGCACTAAAAGTTGAAGATCTAAAGGCTGAAGTGGCCAATTCTGCAAATTCTTAAATTGAAATATCTAAAAAATTTACACATGTATGCATGTTTAATAAAATATAAAGCGAAACCAAGGTTTCTCACTTCTCAGTCGGCCAGTTTGTCACACCGTTTCATTTTCTGTGAAGTCAGCCCACAGGAAATGACTGGTTTATCATGAGCTAGAGTGTTATTTTTCCATCCAATAATGAATAAACATATCTGGTGGTTTTTCGTGTTCGACACCTCGCTGCCTTTTCAATAAGCAAACTGGAGCATTGTTTTGCAGATGAGGCAACATGTCTCTCTTCTTTTAGAGACAAGTCCCAAAACCGAACTAGTTCATGTTTGTTTCTATTTTTAATGACCTGAGTTTGATTTGTTTGATTTGCAATCAAATTTTGCAGTTGCTGGCCTCAAGTCTCGTGGTTAAACCTTGACCTGAACTTCCCTGTTTTCACAGTTTTCTGTTGTCACATTGGTGTTCGCTCTGCTTGAACAACTTCGTGAACTGCTTCCCATCCTGCTTTCACCGCCATTTCTTTTACTCTTCCGCACTTGGTGGTCTTGACAGGCCTTGAAATGAAATCCCGAGTCCTCTTTGTTTTAAGACTGAGACAAGACCGAGCTAAAATGCAATCAATTCTGAGACAAGACCTTCAAAAAGTGGTTTTGAGTGTTACACACTGCTGTTGTTAAAAAACCACAGTCCACACCGACATGACATCATTACTTTAACTAGATCTCCTCTCTTTGAGTGAGACTAAACTAGTTTAATTGCTTTTTTAACTCTTTGTAAAACACACTTCATTCGAAACGACTTCTGAAGAATCAGAAGGATTGTAAGCTTTGGATGTGTCTGAGTAAAAACAGAAGAGGAGTAGAGGCTGAAACCATTGGCCTAAATGTGATGACGATGGCCGTTGGGTTCCAAGAATGGTCTTGTCACATTGTTCCAACAATCTAATCCATCGAGTTGGCTTTCCCTGAAAACCAATCACCAATGGACCAGTTGAGGACTGGAAGGCCCCCTTGAAGGTTTCTCCACCGGAAGGCGAACTTTCATGTTTTATGTCACATTGGGGCAACCACAAATGTTCAACATGGAAACCAGATCGTTAAAATTCTGATCTCCGATTGGCTCGGTACCATTTCTAGCATCAGCCCCCTTCTTTGTCATACTATATCTGAACGATCACATACTGCTGAAGGTGGCAGTGGGCAAGCCATAAAAACAGAAAAGTTAAGACACTGACTGTCTTTGCTTTTTCCATAGTGTGACATCAAACCGGGAAATTATGCAATACTTACTCATGTACATGTTGGTGAATGGAAAGAAGCAACAACTTGACATCTCAAAAAGGGGAAACTTCACCTTAAAGATAACAGACTGCTCACATTTAAAAGCCAAATTTTTACCAACAACGATTAGTGTACTTCAGATATACTGGTTTTAACGTAATTGTGACTTTTTGGCAGTTTTGACAACGAGAAAACCCAGGATTAGTACGAGCTGTATTTATTATCTTGACGTAGTTGTGATCACGAGAAACAACTTTCACAACTATGTTGGGATAAAGATCTTAAAAACAGGAACACATCTATTTGATATGAAGAGTTAAACCACTAATTAGATTAGAGGATTATTTTCACTATTGCAACGGCAGAGCAAATTCCAGGAAGCAACAGACAAATGTGTGAAGGCTTCGTGTTCATCACATTATCACACCTTCAGTTCAACCAAGCCAACGTCAACTTTGACATTTTAAAATCAGACAAGCAAGATCCTGAAACAGTTTTAACAGAATTATATTTTATCATTTGATTTCATTATATCAACTATAGATCATTACAGAGTTTTTACACTTGAGAGACCAAAAAGAAAAAAGGTGTACTTGATTTAATCTGAGGTTTTCCGCCCTCCATGTTTTATGTGTATTGTATGTACATTTATTTGTAGTATAATTATGTCTTTCAATCACATTATTCAGTAGCTGCTTTCTGTTCGTCCTCTGTCACCTCATTTTAGACCAATATTACCACATCAGCAGTGTGTTTCTGTTTGAGCTAACCTTCATGATGTCTATCGTCTAACTCAGATATATTTCGGGGGAGAGGTTTCAACATTCGCCCGCAATCACACAACATGACTTTTTCGATAAAGTAACGGCTGTTGTCCTCAGTGCAGCAGTGACGAATCAACTTCACAGATTTAGAAAACAGCTTTTTGTTTTTGTCTAGTCTATTTTCGTTTTTTGAGATTTTTTTGGAAATAAAAGTCACAAAGTCAAACTTAAAGGATCAATCCAGTGTTCTTACGTATTTGAGCCCAATTAACAAATACAGTACTTGTGTACTTGTAGAGTTTGAATCCGTTTTTCTACTTGAAACTGAAATAAATGTAAATATTAAAGCACGTTAAATATATAAAACACTACGGCATGCATTAAAAAAAGATTAACAACAAATATCCAGGTTTTAAGACTCTATTATATATAGATATTAAAGTAAAGTAGAAGTAAAACATGTATTCAGATTTTTAAAAGAAAGTAAAGTAGAAGTAAAACATGTATTCAGATTTTTAAAAGAGGTTTCGTTTGTTTAAAAGAGGTTTTGCTCTAAGAACGAAAGTCTAAAATCTGGTGCTGATGGAGAACCTACAAAATGCCAACTGGATCATTTACAAGTCAAACTTTATGACAGTGAGGACTATAATCTATAATCTATCTATATATGTGTTATATAATATAAATAAGTGTAATTGTACAGTACCCGCAGAGGCGAAGAAGGAGCAGCAGAGCAGGAGCGCAGTGACGGGGGCGACAGCAGCCATCTTCATCATCCTCCTCACCATGTTCAGCTAAAAAGAAGAGCGGAGGCTTTCCATTATCAAGGTTATTTCCTGTCAGAGCAGTCAGATCTTCATGTGTGTGTCTGTGTGTCTGTGTGTTATGGTTTTGTAAAGGAAGTGATCCAGGAGGCCCGCCGCCCGCCGCCCCCCTCAATTCTACTTTCATAGTCAAAAACACAAAACGAGCAAAGTTATTGTCAAATCTAGAGAAATTCAGAGAGAGAGATGAGCTTTATAAAACATAAACATCACCTCCAGTTAAAGATTATTAAAATACAAACTCAAACATTTTTGGCTGTTTTAGACTCACTTGTTATGTCAGCTCAGACCCTAAAAATCTCAAATTATGACCCGACTCTCTGACTTTCTAAATGTCACTGCATGCCGTCCTTTGATTCAGACGGTTTACATCACTGACGGAAGTTTTTCATCTGCACTGGCTGTTTGAAACCTAAAAAAACAGAAAGCGTCTACAATTCAACTCAACTCTTTATTTATAAAGCACATTTAAAAACAACTGAGGTTGACCAAAGTGCTGTTAATACATATAATACATATAATGCCATAATTACAAAAAGTTAAGATAAATGCTAAGATACTTAAACTCGGTTAAAAGCCAGGGAGAAACATTGTGTTTTTCGGCACCACAAAGGCTCGGTCACCTTTGGTTTTTAGTTTTATTTTGATGATGATCTCAGAGTTGTGGCTCTGGTCACCGCCAATTCAAACACAGTCAAAATAAATTACACTTAATCAGAAAGAAAATCACGAGTTTATAGGATTAAATTCAAACTTTCGTCTGCCAGTCCATCACTAAAGATTGGTATAAATAAATAACCTGAAGGAGAAAAAAAGGCAGCGCACTAAAAGACATTTGCTTTTCTTTTGCCTGAAATAAATAATCTGGCAAATTCTCCAGACAACAGCAGGTAACTGTCAAAACACTGCAACAAGTTTGGAAGCTCGGATCTACTTCTTACCTTGAGATGTTGACTTGATGAAATGTCAGACCACCACCATCACTACAACCCTTTCCTGCAACCAAATACAAAATTAAATAGGGTGTTTGTGTGTGTGTGTGTGTGTGTGTGTGTGTGCCCTGGTTTGTCTTTTGATTGTCTGTTTCTACTGTGACACTACATGAACGCAGGGGGAAATGGGCAGACCCATATTTAGCTTGTGGTTTTCCCATCATCTCTGAGCCATGCTTTGTTTCTTGCAAAGCTTGTTTAGTCATTTTTAAATTGAAGCATAATGGGGAAGTGTTGGTGATGACAACACAAAGATCGCACTGACGCTGAAAAGATGACGTAAAAAAAGCAGAATCATGAGGAGTTCAACGTCTCTGTTGAAGTGAAGTAACCTCGGCCGAAGATGGAAAAATGTAGAAATATGTAGTTTCTGTAAAACAGTGGGCGCTGTCAGTGTGGTGACTGTGAGATCATGTACCAAAAAACAAGTTCAGGTTTATTGGAACTGTAACAATGTGCAACAGTGACGGCTAGAAGACAAAACGGGTACTGCAGTCTAAATTCCCAGGTCCCATTCCATTTAGAGTCAGTCTCTGCTACAATAAACAGAACTGAATCTTAATTAGTATGATTGTAACCCCGGATGAATCTGTTGGCAGAGGTGTGTACAGAGCGAGAGAGAGGAACTGGACCTCTGGACAGAGCCTACTTCTGGATAAATTTCTCTGGCACGTTGGTGCCAGTTACAGTTTTTGGTCTCTATTCCGTTTCACATCCTCCGGTAGTTTTACTCTTCTTTCAGGTCCGGTTTTACTACCTTGCATTTGTTCCTTATTGTCCCATAGATGTCTGTATCTTTGCATGTACACAGGTGAAACAGTGTAGTAGTGTAAGAACAGATGCAAAGGCCGGAGAGTGAATGATATTTCTAAGGTTATAAGGACCAGAATGACGATGCTTTCTTTTTCCTGTGGGTACAGTAGGTGGCGCTGTATAATTCTCCAGGGCACTAGTAAGATGCTGCTGGTGTCAGGTGTTCTCTGGCCGCTGTGGTGCAAAGTTGTTTGGAAAAAAAAGCATCACTGTAGCATCATGGACTCAATGCCAGACGCAATGTAACCGGGCCAAAGCAGCCTCGGTTAAATTATTATTTAGATCTATTAGACAACCTGACTTTCACCCAAAGATTTACTAGTTAGTTCACAGGTATTTCATAATGGGTCCACACAAATTAAAGTCAGACACCACCTTACGTGGACCTTTATTTTGAAATAACAATGGAATGGACCTCGCATTGTTTTATGCGAGACTGATAGTCACAACATAGACTAAGCTCCTTTAACACACGTTTTATGATGTGTGATGTGAAAACTGCTTCTTTCATTTCCTCAATTTTCCAGTTTTTGTGCCTCACATACTGTAAACACACTTCTGTTCCCGTTTTTTTTTAAAAGATCTAAGACTTCTTTTATGCACACAGCAAGTGTGTTGAAATCAGTGCAAGTGAGCTCAACAACTTGAGTATGTTCATTTTACTCCCACACATCGTCTCCAATGTAGTTTCTGAGAATTTGAAACCGGCCTCATTGCCACAGTAACCACCTTCACCTGAGAGCAGCTCATGCAGCGTTAGTCAGAGATGCCTGACAAGTGACAAGTCCATCTAAGGGCAATTCTGAGATTTATTACAAAATACATTAAATATGTTGGAAATAGTTGCTGAAAACATGTGAAACGACTTTGGTTTTTCCTCATTTTCAGTCTCAGGATTTTGTGGGCGGTCCTTAAAGGGTGGCTCGATGACACGCTGAGGCCACCCTGAGCAGAGAGATAGAGATCATCTCAGCTCAGAGTGTTTCAAAGTTACTCATGCCATTTTCTCAACTCCTCTGAGGTCACAGTCCTGGAGCTGAGGATTCATTTTTACCTGATTTCATAAACTTGTCGATATTTGTAATCATTCAAATCTGGCTGGGTGGTCTGACAAACAGAACACATATTTTATTCTGACTTTACACAGACTTTAACAGATGAATCCCGGTTTTCACAGGACCAGACAGATGGCAACTGTCGTGTAATAGTTTGGACGAGGCAAGGCACATTTTGTTATAGACACAAAGACATGCTGACCAGATCCTGAGACTCGTTGCCTCATGTTGCCAGGATCTCTACAGAAAACATCCCAGCTCTCTCACGGCCTGCATACTCATCAGACATGTCACCCACTGAGCTCGTTTAAAATGCATCGGAGTGTCGGCGTGGAGGTGGCCAAAGTTCCACAGGCCACAATCAACAACCTCATTAAATCACCCCAGAACCTGATTTTGAATGCTAATGTCGCCCTGTGTCTGCTGAATGTGTAAATAGGTAGGAGCTGTTTGCTGCTAACGGTGAGGCTTTATTAAAGGTGATAGGACCAAACGAGCTTGAGACCAAACGATGAATTAATACAGCTTTAATGTATCACAGTGGATAAATAATGAGCTCGGCTGTTATACACACAAATATATATATATATATATACACACTGTGATGGGTGTTCAACGTGTCACTGGCCACAAACACCCACAGAGGAAGGTGTGACAGCAGTCAGTTGAAAAGGACTTTTTATAATTTTTAACCCTCTGTGCACTCCTGAAATCAAAACAATGAGCCAAAAGAGGCCAAAGAGCTCCTTAAAGCTGAATTCTCTGTGAGTAACCCCTCACACATCACAGATAGTCACTGCTTTCCCTCACTAAGCCATCTCGGTCGATTAAATCTCTAATGACTCAACTGTATTTGATACCTCAGTGCTCTAATGTTACTCATCTGCTATCACAAGCACTATAAATGCACAGGTCTGATTAAGAAGTAGCCTCATGTTTGTGCCCTCTGTGCATAATAAGGAACTGCATGAAGAACCACGAAGCAGTGAGGGTTTGGAAACTGTCCACAGGGTGGCACCGTAACATTTCACGTCCGTGTAGTACAACCCATCTTTTAAACTATTAATGTATTAATGAGTGTCAGTTTAAATACTGAAATACAAACGTGGGATCATTAAGTTCACAATGTCACGTCCTTTAATGAGTAATCTGTATTTTCTGTAAATGACACAATGGAACGTTTCACAGACATTAAAATCCTTTAATAGCATCAGGAAGTGATGACAAATATCCGTCAGCCACTTATAGTTTTATACATATATATATATATAGTTTCCTGGGGATTTCCTGTCTGTATCACTGATTAAACTTTTAAATTAAGTAACTGATTGCTCTTAACATTTTCCTTCTCCGCTTTATGCATCATCCATACATGTCGAATGTGAAAAACCAATATGTGATAATGAATCGAACCAAGAACCTTCTTCTTCTTCTTCTATGAAGATTCTAGTTTTTGTAAACTCCTTACACACTTTTTCTTTCAATAAGGTCTTTACTAGACACAATAGTGAGTTATTTTGTATATAAAATAAATATATATATGTATAAATCTCTGGTGTGCTTCCATAGTAAACAAAATATTGATCTTTATGAAATTTCGATAATTTAAAGACAATCTGTTAAGATCAGATTTTTTCATTCATTTCTAAGCGAGTTAGAAGGAAAAGAAACGAATATGTTCAACTGGAATCGTGTATTTTTAAAGCCACACAGCTGGTAGATACGTAGATATCTTTGAAATATTCTTTTTAATTAAATAAGTTTAATTTAATCAGTGTGTGTATAAATGTTCTATAAACTCGATAAACAAGGCGACTTTTCAAAAAGGGGGAAGCAGGTAGCTACGAGCCAATCAGATGTGGTGATGGAGTAAGGACAGGCTGACACAGATGACCCTCTTCTGTTAAATGGGCCTTTATAAATAGAGCAGTTATTTTTCCACTGCTCTGATCCAACACGACAAGACACGACACAAACCCTTCAGATAACTCGGCTTCCAATCGCAAACCTCCGCGTTTAACCTCGGGCAGCCAATCAGAGAGCTTCGGATGACTTCGCCGTCATATCCGAATGCTCTCGATAACGGCAGCCAATCAGATATTTGAACGCACTGCGTCAAACGAAACGATGTGATGAGGATACGGCGGCCCTGGCGACCCTGACCTCCGACCTCATGGGTTTGGACGAGACACGTCATCTGAGATACAAAGCCTCAATCAAAACTGAGGCTTGTAACCGATGTTTTGCACGTTTAAAGCTCGTGTTTCACAACAAACGGTGTCAAATACGCTGATAGAAAATATAAAAGTCAGTGGGATCAGGTGGGATCTAAACTCTGACCTTCATGACTTGTCTAACATCCAGGCGATGGCTCTGTTAAGGTCACTTCACATCATGAGTTCAGAGGCGATCTTTGTTTCAGCTTAATCAAAGTCAAATCAAGATCTTAAACTTTCATTTTTCTTGTGTACGTTTGCTTTTGACTCTCACATTAATATGCACGTCCTCGGCTTGCATATCCGTTATCTGTTTGCAAGATGTCCCCCGGCTACATCGGAAGCACAGTTCGCCTTCACCCTAAGAGGCTAAATTGTGGTCAGACTACAGAGTGACTTACTAATGGGTCTGAACATCAGTATCTATTGTTCCATGGTAGTTCAAGATGAGTCAACAAAAGGCTGTGTACAGTTTTCTAAATGAAAGCTGAAATCAGGGTGTAACTCTCAGACTCTGTTGTACTCTCCAAGTGAGCAGGAAATCTTTTTATAGCCTCCGTGTGACGACACAATATTGTATCAATGGAAAGAATGCCTGCTGTGTTCTAATGACGGCCGGTGATAAGGACATTTAGTCATGCATTTAGTAGCCTGCGCTGTCTGCAGCGTACCTCCTGTAATCCTCTCTGGAAGTCACAGCAGGACAGCGGGGTAACTGATCACCGACACTTGTTGCAGATTCTTTGTGGCTTAGCTACCGTCTGTCAGAGGCTCACACATCTGTCTGGTTTACATCACGGGAGATTGTCCGCCTCACACGGGTTCAGTCAGAGAAAACAAACTGATTATTATTTCATCACGTGAAGAAAATGAGGGTGAGCAAGGAGCTGCTCAGTGGCTGCCAGAGCCTGAACAATATGGGACAGGATGTCAACTAAAAAATTGGTTAACAATGCACGAGAGCTGCTTCTTCTCTTTTATCTTTTACCCTTGCAGTGCCCTCTGCTGGATAAATACTGCAGTGATAACAATATATTACCACAAGCAGAGAGGAGGAGAAATATCAGATAATATATATGCACAACTGCCTAACTAAGGATAGCCCTGAATAGGCTCAAGGTTTTGGGCTTTTGGGCAATCCTGTCATGCAAAATTATACTTTGTGTGAACCTCACAGCATGTAAAGTAAGAGAAAATGGATTTCTTGCAGTAATCTGCATGATTTTTTTCCCCCCTGAATCTGTGTTTGTTTGACAGGAGACGGGCAGTAACACTAATGGAAAGCTAATATTAGCAGATGAGCTTTGAGAAAACACTCATCCGTGTTTGTCATCCTGTATTTTGTGCAAAACGGCAGATGGGCGCCAGTTGATTTGGGTTTCTATTTTTGGTGGATTGACAAGCGTGTCCAAAAATCCAGTGCACTGCATTTGTTATTTTTAGTAGTCCGCACGCCCAAGGCATTCCCAATTTGAGTGATTGTTGCCGGGTATCTCCGGGGAATGCCGCTGTTATGTGGCACTGGATCCGAGTGATTATTTCAGAGATGTAACAGCGATCAGGTGCTGCAGATTTTATTTCGGGGGGGGGCCCGGTTTCATTTGTTTTATGTGGTTTTACTGAAGAAGCATGATGCACATGCCAGGACTGAGTGCACTGGATTAGTGTTACAGCAGTAGCCCGCGGTGATTACTTCTGGCTATTGTGGTACATCAGAAGACTGGGTTACAAAGTCAGCTGAGTAACTTTAGTTGAAACATCAGTTGTGTTGGGTTTAAAATAACCTTTGGACGCCATCTATTGTGCCTTGGATTTGTGCCGTTTCATATTTAGTATGCTGTAGTTGGACAGATGAGGTGTGCTGGCTTTGTAGATTATTTCAGGAGATGTGACAGGTGGATGCCTCAGACGAGGTGTGCTGGGTGTGTTAGATTTGTGTTATTTTATGGGACGGTGTTCAGTCCTTTTGGTTTTCTGTGGAACTTCCCCGAGGAGGAAACTGTTTATCGCTTTCTGAGCAGAGCAGCAGCAGGGGGGGAGGATTCAGTGTCTTGCCCGAAGACACCTCAGCAGGTTGGATACAAAGAGTCATGGGATTAAGTCTGGATATCTCCAGGGTGTACACTATGACTTCTTCAACCACTGTGCTAGTGTGTACTCTCTGAAAAGGGCTTTAGCTTATAAGAACATTTAGTTTAAAAACCTTTTTTATGACATATGAAATCCACCAAAGAATTGAACGACAAACGGGCCTCGAATTGTCAAAACTTGTAGAACCTGAAATCGATGAGAAGACTTTTGGCTTTGAGGTCTGCAGGTTTTAAAAGGTATATTATGAATATTTTGACCACAAGTGGCGCTAATTCTGCAAAACCCTGGATTCTGTTTGAATAAAAGCCTTTTAAACATAGTGACTGGGTCTAGATTGTGAAACAGAATCTAATCTACATACTTCCTAAAGATACTGAGCTGGTAGGCCTGGTATTTTGGTGTGAAGGCAAGCCACAGTTGGTGGACACAGAAAGAAATGTAACAAGGTGTGAGGCAACGAAGAGGACTAAAAATATTCAGGAAATGGCTTCGAATATGTTTTATGATTAAATGTTTGTCAGGCTTCGATCACTGTGTTTGTTTTTGTCATTTCTTCCATGACTCTGGCTACTTTGGCCACAAGCTACAGTTCAGGATAAATATCAAAATGCGATATTATGCAGATGACACTTCTTTCACTCGATCTGACATCTCTCACACCTGAACTACTGCAACTTGCTGCTGGTTGATCGTCGTCTGAATGTGCAATCCGACCTGTGCGGCTCATCCAGAATGCAGCAGCCCAAGTTCTCCCAAGATTTATCCACACTCATGCTGGCTACCAGTGGCTGCTTGAATCTGGTACTTGTCTACCATGCTGCAAATGGCTCAGGCCCATCCTACATCCAGGACCCATGTAGAACATGATCAAACCATGCACCCCAGCCCACCCACTACACTCTGACAACACCCTCACTACAAGGGGGGATTTGAAGAACAATCCCAGCACGCTGTGCGTCAGCTGTCGAACAGTCAGACTGACATGCTCCCCTGCAGCCTGTAAACAGTCACTCCCTTCATCTTGTATTTTTCTCGCTGCTGTGGATTTAACACACACAAACCTGCGCCTCACACCTCCAGCTAAGTGAATTCTTTGTGTGCGCTGACATTAACAATCTAAATAACTCATTAAAAAAATGTTCGGCAGATTAAAATCAGCAGATTAAGGTGTATGTGGTCCGTGTTTCAATCGCAGCAGTCTTGTAATCACATTAGGTTCAGTGCATTAGTGCGCATACTGATGCAGCCATCGGGGGTGTTTTTCTGTAACCCTGCTCGGTGATGGATTAATGATCCATTTTAAAACTAAATATAGTAAATATAAGGTCAACTGGGTTATGATTAAAAATGATCTGCGTCACACACAGCACTTCTAGCACTACTCACCGGAGAAACATTTACATATTTACCACCACCACCACGACTGCTAAGGCTCTGTAACATTCAATAAAACCGGCCTACACCGCCTGGAGAAACCTTTAACCCACTTCCAAATTAGATTTCTCTAAATTTAATCTTCGCTTTAATGTCATTAGGGCGAGTTTTAAAAGGAGAAGTGTTGTGTCTTGGGTTGGTACTGCAGCCCAAAAGCCCATTTCAGATAAACACTGCTCTTAGACAGAGGCCTCTGGGGAAAAGCTAGTTGTAGGCTTCTCCACATAGCTGGCTATATCTGGAGAACAGAGGGACTAAGGGAAAGAGAGAATGCGTGTCAAGCTGCCAACAGCAGCAGTAAGCTTCCAGAGTAAACACAGCTGATGGGGCAAACCCTCCCTCCATCCCGCTTCACCCCTAAAATGCCCTTTTACTCGCTCTCTCTCAGTCTCCATCTATCTATCCGCCTCAACGTCGGCATCTTGTGTTACGAGCAGACTGAATACCAGCGTTATTAGCGGTAATGCAATCAATTAATATCTAATATCAGCGTCATTCACAGCTCTGTGCAGGATTAAAAGAAAGGAGGGTTGCTTAGGACGGGGCCTTTGTGAGTGAATATTTCCTCAACTCTTCCGTCTGTAAAATAACATCTGACACGTAGCGCCAAACAATCCCGCTGTATTTACAATATACTGTATATGTGATATACATTCATGATGGAGAGTTTTCCGGACATGCACAGTGGTTTCCTCAGAGAGAAATGATGAGTTTCTGTAGCTGTGAGGGTTCGTGCCACGTACATTACGTCCACGAGGGTTCATGTTCAGTTCAGATATTGTTTACCTATGCCTCGGTCACACTGAGTGGGAGTGTATAATCAGTAGACCTGCTTTGTTTCCATTAGCCTGCAGGGGGCAGCTCTATTGGTTGCAAAACGAGTCAGATTGAGTCGACTCCTGAGTTGATTTATTACCTCAGTGAACAGTTTCTAATGAGTTTATGGTCACAACCAATGGTAACAAGTCTTCTTCCATACAGCATGATGTTCATTTTGTATGTCATGATGGTTGCATCTAGAGTATAACACACGATAGGGGGCAGTCGGCTGCGTAGTGGGTTAAGCGGCCGCCCCATGTGTGGAGGCTATAGTCCTTGCTGCAGCTGGGCCCGGTTCGACGGCTAATTTACTGCGTGTCACTCCCCCTCTCTCTGCTTCCTGTCTATCTTCAGCTATACTATCAATAAAGGCATAAAAGGCCAAAAAAATAATGTAAAAAAAAAAAAAAACACACGATAAAGTAGTGAATGAATTAACTCGTTTTCAGTGAGTCCGTCCACAACCGGGCTCACAAAACTAAGATCAAACCGTCAAACTAGGCAGACTCGAGATTCTGTTACTGCGTATTTCTGGTCTCATATGTTAGCCGTAATGCGAGGAAATCAAATCCTGCTTTTGTCTAGACATGGTAGAGAGAACGGACTGAGATATATATTTGTTCTGAGTCCGAAAGAAAGAAATATTTTTGCAATGAGAACGTTCAGAATAGCTGCCTGCTCTGACCCATCCATGACACATTTAGATATTTAGTTTGCTCGATATTTTTCAGGTGTTTGCCAGGCATCGGCGAGTACTTATGGTCGGTTCACACGTTGCACATTGACACTCGTTAGCTCAGCTACAGTCCTGTAGTGTGACTTCAGCATTACGTGCCAGCGTACTTTGTGTGTACAAGGTGAGAATGAGATCTCATTCAAACAGACGAGAGCGGCGCGTGAAAAAACACTGAATGAGGCCACTACGGCGATGCAGCAGGGGTGCCGATGCAAATACGTGCAAGTGTGAACTCCTGGTAACATCATTTGTATGATGGTATATATCTCACAGGCATTACAATGAAAGATTAAATAACTTTAACAGTAATTACACAGTAATTTGGCCTTCAAAGTCAAAGATCGATTTTCCATTTTGCAACACTAAGACATCTACTTCCTACAAAAAGTAGCAAATTTCCCGGACAAATGGTTCACCCTCTGAGGAGCATGAACTCAATAACAATCCGTTCATTAGACTCACATTTGAATTGTGGCCTGAGAGTTCTGCTCGAGGAAAGGTCAGGTGGTCCCCAGTGTAATCAAGACTAATCCTCTGGTGTCCGTAAACATCCATTACAAGTTTCATGGGAACGTGCCTCGCAGAGTCAAAAGTCACATCTACATATTTTCAGTTTTCACGTATGTAACATGTATCTTTCTCTTCTGCCCGGAGGCATTGTCCGTTTTCTCGGGCCTGCCGTGGTTTTCTGTATCGGACCAGTTGTTTCTCTCACTCTGCATCTCCCTTCTCTCTTTCTAGTCTTAGGTCACAGCAGTCTGCTTTTATTTCACCATGTAAGGCTGCGGAGCTGAACCGGTCCCGGGACACAAAAAAAAAAGAAAGAAGAAAACTATTTTCTTGTGGAACATTTTCCAGCTGGAAATAAAAGTAGAAGATTATGAGAGTGCAACTGGATTAGTGAGACTAAATATATATATGTGTGTGTGTGTGTGTGTCCAGCAGATATCAGATAGACATGTTGTTTATACGATATGTTATTTATACGAACTGACTCTTCAGTTTGTAGATAATCGGTAAATTTACTATATACTGCAATTACATGATATTACACTAGTTTAGATACAGTGAAACTTGATACAAAAGTTGCTGTGATATTCCTGGTCAAAGGTTTTGCACCAAGCAAAAACTGCAGTTCCTCAAACGTCCACTTGAGGCTGGCTCCAGAAGTGAGTCAGTCTCCATAAGTCCCCATGTTTCACAGCAGAAATAAACATGTTTACAGCCTGGTACAAAAAACAGTTTTGGTCTCTGTAGCTAATTTCCCCGTTCATGACAACTGTACTGAGGGTGAATTTATATACAACTCACCTGTTCACATTATATTAAGGCTTAAAGTTATGCAGGATTAACAGCGTGGGTGCTGTCACAGATGGCTTATTTAAGGAGGATCTTTGCCGATTTTTAGATTAGCTGGGAGGCAGAAGAGGAAGGACTACCAGCATGGTGGCGGCCAGTGCCACAGATTTGGCGTCACGCATACATTGGACCAACCGACCAAGAGTGTTGTTGGCTAAAATCTTCATCCCTTTGGAGAAAGACGATATTTTAAATCATTTTTTTCTGATACTGCACTGCATGTCTTAAGTCAATACATCAATGTTTAGTTTCAGAAGACCACCTTAAGCTCTCTGGGACAATACAAACCTCGGTTTGTGAACCAATACAAAGACCTGAAACACACAGCCCTGACAGAAGACGTCCTTGGAATGAAACATGGTAATAATGACCCAACTAAAATGCCATTAACGCAGCATTTTATTCAATGTTGCACATCTGATATATTTCTGTATTATATGTAACACATTTTGTCCCGGTATATCTTCTATTCTCCTGCTTGTTGAAACAACATTTGTACCAGTGTGATTGTCTGTTTTCTGTCACACGCTTTTTATCTCCTACTCGAGCTGTCCCAAAGGGAGCTTCAACGTTTCATCTTATCTCTGGAAAAACACAGTTGCCATTAAGGGGAGTGATCGAAACATCTGCTTGTCCATGAACTCAGCCTTGCTTGAAATATGTATACACAGTAGAGCAGTGAGTAGGACTAACAACAAAGCTGGCTGCCCAGTATGTGACTGACAGCCTGTTTGCGTGCAGATTCTCCTTATAAGGCAGATGCAATGCTTTCTGGGTCACAGCAGGGGGGTTATTTATACTTTTTTCCAGAGTTTTTTGAACATCGCGTCGCTTTTGATTTGTCACAAGTGGAGGATGCTGTCCAGGACTTCACACACACATCGCCAAAGAAATAGATGCAGTAGATGGGATAGGCAGTAAGGTAGATAACAAAAATTAAATTTAGATGACAAAAACTATTTGTGAAATTATTTTGTCATTGCTGTTTCAACATCAGCATCCCGAAGGATCAATTCCCCGGCTCTTCACTGGTGTGCTCATGGCCAGACTGTATATTTAGAAGTGCTATCAGCTGTTCGTAGGCGCTACGCTCGTGCCAAGTGTCTATCAGGCTGCCTGGATAATGAAGACAATAGATGCTGTGCTGTGCCATGATAGTATTCGATGTATCCTGACCTGAGGCGGGCTGAATGAAGCCTGGTTGCTCAAACAAGCCATCTGTAACAGCACCCACCTGTCAATCAAAGCCTCCACGCTCTTAATCCTGCATAACTTTAAGCCTTAATATAACCTGAACAGGTGAGTTGTATATAAATTCACCCTCAGTACAGTTGTCATGAACGGGGAAATTAGCTACAGAGACCAAAACTGTTTTTTGTACCAGGCTGTGAACATGTTTATTTCTGCTGTGAAACATGGGGACTTATGGAGACTGACTCACTTCTGGAGCCAGCCTCAAGTGGACGTTTGAGGAACTGCAGTTTGTGGTTTCACTTCACAGCCACGAAGGGTTGCTGCTCGGTACGACGTAAGTCTTTCTCGTCCGCCGGGCTGAAACTACTGCGAAGCGCTGCACTGATTCCTGATTGATGCCAGAAATAAACAGTTCGACGCAGACATAAAACATCTAATATGACTCGTGAACGAGAGTTAACAGAATCGAATGATGAACTGTCTTTAACTTAACATTATTTCAAGTGCATACAGACGTTTTTAATCAGTGATGGGAAGCTTTAGGAACAGATCTGCGCTGTGGCGGCAGATGTTGGCCGCTGCATGTATAATTCAGCAGACCTGGACCGACATTGGTATCCCCGGTCTCTAAAAATCTTTTCTGGGATGTCCTGCCTCTCTCTCTCTCTCTCCCTCTCTCTCTCCCTCCCCCCTCACATTGTGTTTACAGCCTTGGAGAGCGCTGCATATCTGACATTTCTCTCTCAAACTCCAACCAGCTCTGTGCTCATCTGAAAAGGTAAGAGGCAGCATCCTCTACTGACGCAGCTGAACTCATTTTCTGTGATAACGGATGATATATGGAGATATTAAAGCTTAGGATTCATCGCAAGACTCAAACTAGTCATTAAAATGCGTCACGTATTATTATTTCTTTTGGGTTAATTGACTTGTTATGAACGGCTGAAGTTTAACTCGATTAGTCAACTAGTCTGATGAGCTCTTCGAGTAAGTGCCTGTGAGAATAAAAAGGAAAGGCTGCTCTGTGTTAAGACACACTCTGTGATTATTGTGTTTACTGTATGAGGACAGAGGGGCGATGGGGAGGAGGGGAGGATGGAAACTGGACTGAACCTCCCAGAGGGATAAACTCATCTCCACTTCTAACGTCGCCGTCCAAAGCACATGATTTTATTTTAGAGCTCTCGGGAGACAAATCAGCCGAATCTAAACAGGAGGTTTTATAAAGATGACAGGAGCATATCGACACCGATATCTCTGATATGAAACTTGTTTTCTAGGTACTCTCTTTCCTTTACTGGAAGCTAAAGTGTTTTATTAGAAGAATCAAGACTTTTCCTTCCTGGCAACACATATCTGTTCCTTTTCTTTATTCCACCTTAAGTATATGAAGCTACTTAGGCATGAAAATCTATGGTAACACTTGTTGCCCAAAGATTTGATATTAGTCGAACAAACGTAGAGACTTTTACACCTAGAACTATGTTTTTAAATGCAGAAATCATAGGTTTCTGTATTAAATTAAACTTTTTGAGTTTTATAAGAAAACAGGCTCATTTAAATGCGCTTTCATCAGCAGGTGGGTGACACTGACCATGCCCCACTTGCAATAATAGGTCAGCATCAGCATGGATCTGTCCTACATTTCCCGATTTTCTAATGATGGTGTCACGAGGAGTTGCTGCTTTAAAAAAATATTTCATAATCTCTACGGCAGAGCCACGGGAGGCTGTTCATTGGTGGTTTAAGAGATGTTTGTGTGTGTGTGAGGAAGCTACATCTGTGTGGAGCTCAAGACAGCAGCTACTGGTGCTGACACACGCTGATAAAACTCACACCCATGGCATGACTGGCATCTTAAAGACCACACACACACACACACACAGTGGTCCATATGTAACACACGAATCTGTGCGTCGGTAACTTTCAGATCCGACGACACGTCGGCTCCCCTCTGTTGCTCACACTGGAGGTATTTAGGCTCTTGGCAACGGCGGCTAACAACAGCTGATTGTGTTCATAAAAGTACAACACGGTCCTTTCAACAGGAGAGTTAACGGCACTTTTACGTGTGATAATAAACTTGATTTACGTGCAAGCTCATGAATGCCTCACACACAGTCGAGCTGAGATATAGATGCAACTACAGATGATCCAACAGAACAAAACTAAAGGTTTGGAGCTGAGGTCGGACGACCGGCGCTGACAGTGATAGGTCGAGGCACCTGCTCACAGGGTTAGTTCAGGGTATTTGAGGTGGGGTTGTACGAGGTACAGCGTGTTACAGACAGTGGATGGTGGTTGGCGTGCCCCCCAGTTTGGAGGACCAGCACAACCTCTGCTTTAACCTTGATGAAGTGTTCTTGCATTAATAGTTAAAGGGTAACTCAACCTGGAGTTTATATTCCTCAACTGGGAGAACAGCAGTTACATCGCTGTGTTCAAACCAGCCAGACTCCATTGACAAAAACAGTTATTTAGCCACCTGAAATTTTTATTTATTTATTTCAAACTCGACAATAAAAAACAAATAAAAGTCACCAGAACCGCCTTGATTCGTCTTCATGTCGTTCCGACAATCACCAGCTCTGGTTTGGTCGATATAAACTCGTAATCCACTGGGTTAGATGTGAAAATATTCTGTCCTGCTTCACATCTGATGTCTGCAAAAACCTTTTCTGGTGTGTGGTCCCAATTATTCACACAAATTCAGACACAAAAACACAAAAAAATCTGGTCCAGGTTGAGTTATCTCAAACTATAGTATGTGTACCTCTCTAGTGGTACATGCAGGAATTTAAAAACATATCATACAATCAAAATACTACAAAAATGTCAGATGAAAAAAGTCTATGAGATCGCTGGAATGCAAAAACAAGTTAAAGTTTTGTATTTCCTGTAATATTTTGTTTTCATATCAGCCTTATGAACGTAGCACACACATACCTCCTTCATAAGTTACGAGCTAAAGTGTGGCAGCGAGATAGTGAGCAGACGTAAAAATGAACAATGCAATTGTGGCTCCATATTATATTATAGTGGACTCGCATGACAACAGACCGGCCAGCTGTTTCTGAGTGGTCCTGTGAGACGTGCAGACAGACGGGAGAGAGGACAGTGTCAAGTGATGACAAAAAAAAATAAGAAAAGTTGATCTTTTTTGACGAGGCAGGGGTTTAAACTTGGCAGGAGATATGTGTGTCATGTGAGCCGGATGTTTACCCCCACTTAATTTCTCTTTGGTGGAAATGAGGATTACCTTTAGACGAGTTAAAGAGTGACAGCCCGTCTTCTGAAATGACTGACTCACTCACAGGATAACGTGGAGGACCAGTCACTCATGTGTCGTCAGTCAAACAGCACTGAGCTAATAATAATCCCAATTTAACCAGCAGGTGTCAAAGGTCAAAGCACCGCTCACTGATAAAGAGGAAGGTTGTGTCAGAGCTCCATTTATGACCTGTGGTGTTGAGCGATTCAGGGGCTGAGAGCCGGACAGAGGCCTCACAGTATGCCAGGCATCGTGGGTATTTATTGGTGAGGCACTAAATGTAAAGTCTCATAAAGAAGAATTCTGTTATTTGTTTAAGCCGGCACAGCCGAGTGCCTTAAAGTGCAGTTCAGCTAATGGCCACTAGATGTCTGGACTTTCTTCGACAGCGACTTAAAGAACTTTCACATTAAAACTGGATTTATTTATTGTTGTGACAATTGATACTACTTTATAGAGTTGTTACAGTGTTATAAAACATTTATGTATTTACACATCTGGCAGGAAGCTGCAAACTGTCTGGTCTGTCATTTAATTGATTGGTTAACTATTCTGATAATCGATTCATCATTTTGAGTCAAATTTTAGGAATACATGTCCAAATTCTCTGATTTCAGCTGTGGAAATGTGAATATGTTCTGGTTTCTTCAGTCCTCTGTGACAGTGAACTGAATATCTTTGGTCTGTGGACAAAAGGAGACATTAAACCACAAAGTTGCAGGCCAGAAAACCAAAACAACCCGCTGAAAGAGGCTAAAAACAAATCGTACAACCCATAACAAGGATTTCTACTTTCTACAGCTGCAGCATATGAACCTGTCAGGCTCTAAATACGACCTGTGTTTAGGTCAGTAGATATTTTAATGGACATACACAGAGGTTGTGGAAGTCTACAGGGAGAAGAAGTCAAACCTCAGACACTTCAGACACTTGAGGTCAGCAGTTAAGAGGTCTCAGAGCGGGCGTTATCCCGTCAGGTATGAGAAAGAGTGTGTGGGCTCAAGGTGTTAACATGTCGAGAGATAATGGGTGACGGAGGAAGATTGAAGGGTGAAACGATAAAAATAGACGTGTTGAAATGTCTGAAGAAGGCATCAAAGATGACTCGTGTTAGGAAATACAGCGTCTCAATGAACAGAAATCTAAACTGGACACTTTCCTTTAGTGCCTCCCTCAGGACAAACCTTCCACGCGGGATATTTAAAGCACAGATTAGCACGCCGACAACAACAGACGTCTCTAATACCGTAACAAGGCTCCAGGAATCCAAATCTGTCTCCTGCTTTTGTACTGTAGCATGTAATGAACCTCGGATCTCGTTAAAAATAGCCAAAGAACTTGGCAGAGCTGACGTACGGGTTGGTAAGATGTTCGCCGTTCGCGGGAGCCACTAATGTAAAAGCACGGTCACCTTGTCACAGTGACTTTGATCTCGGGAAAGTCGCAGATCAGATGACGAAAAAGGGATTGAGAGGAGTGTGGAGAGGCTGCAGGCTGCGTTTCTACTTTCATTAATCCAGACATGCAGCAGAGTGTGTGACACTGTTATATTACAGATCTTAATAATTTAAATCAAAAGTTCATTTATTAAGCTATAAAACAGCTTCACTTGGTCTGGAATGACCATTCGCTTCGCTTTGGTAGATACTGCTGTAACTTTTTATACTTTAATACTTTATATGTGATGGCTAAATCCAACACTCTGGACCTTTAAATTCATTTTAAACAATAAAGTTTTTTGGTAAACTGTAAAATATATAAACATTACTCCAGTTTCTATCACGTTTAAATGTTAAACACTTGTTTTCCAGTGTACATACATCATGTCACTGTCATTGTGTTGCTGCCACTCCTACTACAGTCGGTCTTAACACATCATCGGACCTCAGCTGGCGCCTCTGAGCAGCTTTCCTTATCGTCACACCATGTGGAGTGATACACAGAGGTCACACGAGAGTGGAGGATGCTGCTGAAATGAAGCTGTGAGAGTGACCGAACGATGATGAACTGTGTGTTTAATGTTTTTCTCGCTCCCTTTTTCACTAGAAGAGAAGAGAAGAGAAGAAAAGAAAGGAGAAGAGAAGAGTGAAGTCACCTGATCTCCACCGTCCTCACCTCCAGCAGCAGTTTCCCTGATTTCACCTCCTCCATCCAGCTCCATCCAGCTCCCCTCAGTCCAAACAGGCCCAGCAGCCTGACTGAACGTTCTCCTCCTTTAATCCAGCCTATCAAAATCTAACCGCCGCCGCCTCTCCATGGAGCGCGTTCAGCACATGACCAAGTCGGCCATCCGCCGAGCGTCTCAGATCGAGGTGAACCCGCAGGCCAAGAGGAACCTGCAGGAGCTGTTCGTCAACTTCACCCTCATCCTCATCTGCCTGCTCCTGATCTACATCATCGTCCTGCTGAGCAGCTGAGGACAGCGGAGCTGTGGACGAAGGTTCGGCTGAGATATGGACTGACACGTACAGATCAGATTTCTACTAAAGCAATAACATCATCCCCATGTATCAGTCTAATCCATGTGAAGGCCAAACTCTCCCACACTGCTTCTGTCAGAGCTGATCAGGGATCAGCTTCCCTTTTCTCTCTATGCTTCTCAAGGGAATGATCAAAAGTGACCCGACTTCAACAGTTTAAACTTCACTGATACACTGATATGTATTTCTATCTGCCTGACTAATGCCCCGCTCACATCACAACGTGTTGTTTTAGGCTGATTTATGGAGGAGAATGACTTCCTCCGAGCCCCGCTGCTTCCTGCAGCCCCCCTCCGCTTCAGATAAACACGCTGGAAATAATTCTTTTCCATTAAGCGTTTGTACTTCCTCCTTCATCTGCCACTGCCAGAAACCACAAACAGACCAGAGAGATATATGATGCAGGGAGTTTGACATCGGTATTGCTGCCATGTTGGCGGTTACCAGAGGCTAAAGCCAAATTTGGCAAACGGCATGGCTGAGTGTGATAGGCTGAAGTACCTGTCGATTAAGGAGTATGATCAGACTGTGAGGTGACAGGCCCAATCACTGAGCTTAAAACTTGAACTAATCATACAATCTGCAGCTTAAATTAAGTCGCTGCTGTGGCCCGAGGCTCATGGGTATTGTAGTATTTACCTCTATCCGCCATGCCAGACTGACAAACTGGAACAAAAAATGAAAACATTGCGATCAAACCCATAACAATGTTCGATTATCTGCGTTTTATTCTAGAGTAAAATCATTTTTTTCAACCAAATTCTGAAATGGAAACTCAGAGTTGGTGGAAAATTAACTTTGGGGCACCCTAGTGGTTATTAAAAAAAAGATACTATGGGGGTAGGAAAATTATTTCGACTACGACGTCGAAGGAAAGTCACGTCGTTCACATCCAATCATCAAATCTAACCGAAAGGTTACTACAGGAGCTCGAGGCACTTCGTCATCATATCATCTCAGCCATGTCGGTGTGTCAGCGCCCTCTCTCTGCAATCCAGAGCATTTTCATTCAATACAAATGATTTATTATTTATGAAATCAGGTCAAATTTGAGCCATCTGTTGAATCTACAAGCAACCTTTATATAAAAAAGTTGATCTGTGGAGCCGGTCAGCTTGTAGCAGGTCTGACATTGACGCAGCTTAACATCTATAAACATAATTAATTACTGTAGTAACGTATGTTAAGTCTAGATAGAGCAGCTTACCTACCATACGTAATGTTGATGTACATCTTTAGAAGCACACGTGCAGACAGTACATGCAGTTTATCAGTTGTGAGGACACTTTGCATGGTGTGATTTTACTTTATGACGTCTGTATTTAAGTTTCTGTTTAGTTTATGAAACCTACGACTGACTAATGTTTGGACATTTTTGGTTAATTACAGCACAAGAGCCCTGATGACGAGCGGTCGCGGTGTAGAGGATAAACCGTGAGGTGTATCGAGTATTTATAAAAAAAACACAAACTGGCACACGATGGTTTCTGAGAACTTACCGGTCACAGATGAATAATTATTGAGAAATGATTGATTCTTCCGCTGTATGTACGTTTGGAAGATTGTACCACTTGACTTTTAAACACCAAAGAAACTGCATGTCAATACGATTAAAGTGATTTCTCCCGATGCGACTGTGTTTCATATATCGCAAATCCTAACTTTACATTTGTGGAAAACTTTGTTTGAAACTTTTAGACGATAAATAACAAATATAAAAGTTGTTTTAAGACATTTTGACTCAGCCTAAAGCTGAACTGGACTTGCCTCATTGGGTCCTTATATATAAACATATAATATATAAAATACAGTTATGGCAGCACCTTATTTTTTTGGCATTATTATTGTTGTTGCATTACTGCCACCTTGTGGAGGTTACTGTGTTTGGAGCCTGCCTCCTTTAAATGTAGGATTTAGTGACATCTTGTGGTGTAGTTGCTGTTTGCAAGAGCCGGTGTTTGGTCGGTCCCTTCTGGGCTACTGTAGACAAACATATAAACATAGTTATAAATATTATATTACGTTTCTGCCATGCCCTTTAATGTCGAGTATGTTTTTACAATACCCGCTTAACCAGATCTGGTGTTACGATTAAACCAGTGACAGTGTTAACTGGCAACCTGGGGTTGTCATAGTTACAACTGCTGAAATCCGACAGCTGTCTTCGTTACGTTAACGTTACAGTGTGAGAAAAACATACCTGCTCCACCTCTGCTGTCCTCTTTGATTGTTAGCTTTCCCTCTCTGTCTTAACTACGTCAGCCGGCGGTCACCAGTTAACTGGGTCGCTCGTTAGTCTGAAACACCAGCATGCTGCACGCAGGTCACACACACACACTCACTAAAAAAAAAGGAACACAGGAAGAGGAGGTCTTTATCTCACAATCATAATTTTACTGTTCCATAACATACAACAGAAATGATATAAATATAAATAAATATTGTTGTTGCTATAAGTTATTATATATTTTACTTCCCAAAAAAAATGGCGAGACAGACATCTTTAAATGATATGTCACGAGGGTGACATCAGGTCACTTTCAACTCACATTTACAAATTGCAATTCACTCATTCACGTTTACACGTCGCGCTTTGTTCTTCCAGTTTTCCTGCAATTTCGGAGAGTTGAGAGTGAGCTGAACGGAGCCCTGATCGGTATATCGTCACATCCAAAGGACTAAAACAAGCTGCGGTTTCTATGGTTCACTGGCGACCAGTGTTTAACCAGCGTTTCCCATGACAACATTTCAAAAAGACTATCATGAACCTTGGGGTAACGATGGGCGAAGGTCATGTGATGGCAACGTTCCAACCACGAGAGGCAGACTCCTCCAAAGAAAATGTCCTTATGGTGTTCTCCTTTAAAAACAACAGAGCAGTCATGTGTGGCACAGAAAGAAACACAAACATGTGAATGAGACAAAAGATTCTTAATTCTTTCAGACGGCGTCTTCACAAACCGAACTCAACATTTAAGCCAGCGTGGACCTGAAGTCCTTAAAGTGCTCAGAAAAAAGGGGTTCAAGGGGTAACAACTCCATCTGCTGATGAAGATCATGTGAAAGCTCCGGCACACCATTTCCAACGTCAAGAATTAAGACTTCTTAACTTTCAGTTGATTCTACAGTGAAGTTAATGGAAACCAATGGCTGCCTTGAAGGTCGACTGACTGTGCTTCTCGTGTTCGCTCTTGTGTTGGATTTATCAGGTAGGAAGCTCAAAGAGAAGCGTGTGAAATCATGGACGGGGGGAAATAAAAGAGACTGGCAGTAAAATTGGACGCGATTGTGAGTGAATGTATTATTAAGAATAAAAAATAAGAAGACTTCCGCATCGTCTCATGCAGAATATTTAACATCATCGTTTGAATAAATATCTTCGTCACAGTGTGCATGAGGGGACGAACCAGCTGTGGTTCAGTGTCAGGGCTACGCTCCTTCAGAGGAGACAGGCGTCTGTAGTTATTGGTCCATTTTCTTTGCTGGGGTTCGTCAGTATTTACAATTAAATCACAGGACAGTTAGACATCAGGATAAAATCATTTCTTCAATTGATTATTCGATGTCTAAATGTTTGGCAAAGTGACACAAATACAGACATGTCTGCTTTAGAGGTCCTGTCTCAACCAGGCTTCAGGAAGTGTTTCATTTTTCATTTGCAGCTCACGAGAGGGGAAAAAAAAATCATATGCTGGATTGTCATCTTACCCGCGGTCACATGAGAAGACACTGGGATCTGTACACTGTGATTATAGGCAAGCTTACGGTCAGAGACGCAAAGATCACATTCAAGGGTATTGTAGTCCTCCTATGGGAAGTATGGACTACAAATATAGAGGATGAGAAAGGAAACACTCAAATGAAACCAAAAGAGATTCACATATTCTCTTTCATCAGGATTCGGGTTGTTGACCGTGTTTTTGGAAATACTGTCTCCTGGCTCCAGCTTCATATTTACCCACCAACGTCTTCTCACATAGCTCAGGGTAAGAGGGCAAAGGCACGTTCATCTTCGAAGGTGCTTTTGTGAAATATTCAGTTTAAAGAAAAGGCTTTAAGATTTGTTGGACTTTATCAGAGAGGGGCTGGTTCAGGTCTTCGTTGTGGGGGATTATAAATCGATCGAGTACAAACACTTCCTGAACCTGTGAGGTTGCTACGGAAGACGAGCGTCAATCAAAAGCTGTAATGTTGTTGTTGGTGGTGGTGTCAGTGTGTGGACGGAGTAAACTCTTAAACCTCGCGTCTCTCTATCCGCCTTTTCAAGAAGTAATAAAACGCAGCCTCATTCGGGCTGCTCGACGACCATGCAGTTTGGAAACTGTACAGGTTACTGGATGGACTTCATGGACCTTTTCTCGGTCGTGAAAAGTACGTAGCACAAGAACTATGTAAACTTTCAAGTCAAGTTAAAAAACAGACGGTACACCAAAAAACAGGAGATATGGAGGATTTCAAGTGAGCGACAGCAGCATCATGATAGTGTTTCTGTTTTCACATGCTCTATGGCCTGCCCCACAGGCAGAGACACGCGGACAAAGAGTTCAGCCGCCCGCATGAACTCCTGGCTTTTAGTGAAATTAAGTAAACACTCCTTGGCGTTAACAAAAAAAATAAAATAAAGTTTCGAGGAGTCGATCATCGTGCTGCTGACAGAGCTCTTTCTCCGCGTGTCTCTGATCCACCGGCACCACAAACAGACCGTAGAAAAACAGTAGCTTGTTACATTATAAATACTGGAATAATAAAAATATGAGGGGTGCTTGATTCCGTTTCTCTTGATGTTTCCCCCCCTCCTGGGCATGTTGAGGTGCCTGGAATGATAAATCAAGCGCCCCTCGACGAGCCTCGGATATTTGAAAGTGACTTTCAAACATATACTGTATGTACACAGTCAAAGCACTGGGACAGCGAGCTGAAGTTACTTGTTTTTTTGCTGGTGTTGTTATTGTTGCGTACTGTTGAGGCTAAAGAACAACCAGAATCGACCTCCTCCGATGCATGTGAATGTGTTTACACTGCAGGTGGAGCATGAAAGACTAAAGGCGAGCATCAAGGCAAAAATCACTTGGTCCCTGCTGAACGTTCAAAGCATTTCCAGTCAAATTACAGCTGATAAGACACGTTGAAATCATTTCCTCTTCATCTACAGAGTGCGACTTCAGAGTTTCATGGAGGATTTGGTTGTTTTTTTAAAGGATTCGGCTGCATTTCTATCAGTTATCTCACAACAGTTTAGGCAGATCATCTAAACCGCGTTATTTGTGGGTAAAACTTTGGGTGAGCATACCTGAAATGTCAGTCATTGATTCGATGTTGATTCAATTTTGATTCAATGTTGGTCTGCTATCTGGCGACTGGTTTAATTCATGATATTTCAATGTTGGTTCAGTGATTGATTTGAAGTTGAACTCACATTGATCTTATGTTTCATCATTGATTCATTATTTCAGGGTGCGAACCTGATGAAAAATTAATGTTACATTTCAACGTTGAGCCACGTTGATTCAATGTTGGTCTCTTTATATTGAATCTAATCTACTAATACTGAGAGAAATCAGTTATTTTGTTCTGTCTGTGGTCCACAGAGTAGGTCGGTAATAAAGCAAGAAATGGCTTTGTAAATTCTCGTGGATGTTTTCCAGATGTGTTATTGTGTTATATATTTAAGCTGATATGACAGACAGCGGCCGCTCCATACACAAGCTGTCACTCTCTCTTTTTTTTTAATGCCTGGCAAGTGCTTTGTAAATAAAATTCACTTATAATCCGAAGAATTATATTAACCAAAGCTGCCTGGACAGCAAACACAGCAGTACTGGCCTGACAAATCTGGAGCGAACTTTAAATCTAAATGTACAATTTTTACATTTGAGTCGAGTCGTTTGCTCGAATTATTTTCTGCCACTGACTCAGTTTATCACATGACACTTTAACAAGGCTCATCACACCCACTGTGAGATCTCACAGCGCTCTGACAGACAGACTTGCAGCTCTTTCTCAGCTTAAAGGAAAATAGAAGAATGTTGACGTCATTTTCCCTGACTAGAACATTTTTCCAGGTTTTCCAGGTTTTATTATTTATTTTCCAAATTTGTCTATCTAATGTCGGGGTTTGTTTCCAGCCTGTCTGTGTTTCCTTCACTGTTATTTATACTGATAGGAAAGATGGTCTAAGAACTTCAAAAATAAGTGGAATTATGTCACAATTATTCTGTATCTCTTGGTAAGAATATTAATACAGCCCACATCTTGACATGATTATTAAAAACTTTGCAAAATAAAATTACAATTTGATCTGTTGTCACAATCACAAAGACCTACGCCGCCTCCTGCAGCTTTATAGCTCACACAAATGGTGTAAATAAAGAGACAAATGACGTGTCCATGGCCGCGCCTCCTGCTATCATGTACGCAGTGATGACAAGCCGCACTACTTGTTGTGCTCACCACGTGTGGAAGGCCTAAAGTTTCAATTCAGGACTGGATGGGAATGCTGTGATTAGCAGTGGACGTTTGATATTTATGTCGCCCAGAAGACTTTCAAAACCTGCAGTTGTTTGATCGCTGTCCAACTTCAGCTCTCTGTCCCATTGCTTCATTTTTTTTTGACAGAATTGGGTTTGTGTGTTGTTGTTTTTTTTGCCGGTCAGAAAGAGAAGTACTGGGAGTACAGCTCCTCTTCGTATTCTTTGCTTTTTCCTGCGTCCACCATCCCCCTCGGGTCGGATGGCGTCGTGGCGTTGGCCTCAGGAAGGCTGAGGGAGGAAACAAAAGCAGATTAATTATAACGGCCGAGAGAGGCTCAAAGTGACACTCGCACACAGGGGGGAACAATCAAAATGTGATCAGGATCCAGTGCTGCAAACAAAGTGAAGGCTGGTGTGACGTCCACAGTCCGGGATGTAGCTTGGTGACGTGACTTTACACCACCGGCAACTAGTGAACTTCCATCTATGTAGAATGTAGATAGACACACATTCACACCTACAGTAAAGGTATGTATTTTTCAACTGGGAAGGAAGTGACTTCGGGTACATTCAGGCACAATCCAGTGCTGCGAGCATTGGTCGAGAGACACGGACAGTGAATGAGAGTGAGGGAGCGCTGGCAGAGATTGAGATTGGTCTATAGCTGCAGGTCGATGTGTAATCCTTCAGGAAAATTGCGCATTAGTCGACATACGTCGACTAAACATGTTTGTTTTTTTGCCACTTGCTCAGATTACTAGAAACGTCTGACAACATTTTGTGGAGACTCTACAGATATAGACGGCTTTGAACCAGATTGTTGTGTTTTTGAGAGACTAAGGCAGCGGTAGACCAGCAGGAGTCAGCTTGCTTTGAACACAGCGACATAATTCTCCATCTGAAATCAGATTTTAAAGTCCCGTAAACTGGTTCACGTCAGTGTTTTCTAATCAGTGCTCGCAGCTTTCCTTCATCTCCTCTACACTGCGTGTCCTGAGCCGTTATCTTACATTTTTTTACACTTTTAAATCAGCCCTCTTTTTCTTTTTTTTTTCCTGTGTCAGAGTTTGAAGTCTCATCGAGAGTGATTTGTAAGTGGAAAGTTTCGAGGTTGGCAGGGCAGACGGGGATGACAGTGAGGAGAGAATCTGAAAGGAGATTTTACGATGTTCCATGAAAGGGGACAAAGGAAATGAGATGTTAAAGTATAATAGATCAAGCAGTGATTATATCTTCACTATATTACTCTGATGCTAATGGAGAACGACTGCAGCGCTCTGTGAGATGAAGGTCGATATCTGCCTTTTTTAAAAAAGCCCTTCTTCAGGTTTGGGGGAAGGGGGGTGAGGATAAAACGGGGAGTGAGGTGAGAGATACAGACAGTGGGGGCAGCAAACATCACGTACTTCACTCCCTGAATTATGGGAGGTGAAAGTGATCTGAGGGCAGCAGTGGCAGCAAGTCAGATAGTTCTCACCTCCTAAAGCTTTGTAGGCCCTGATGCTGCTGCACCAGGGCTTCCTGAGGATGAGGAGCATGAGGAAGAGCAAGGCTTGGCATGGGATGATGTGGAGGATGAGGAGAAGGAGAAGGAGGAGGAGGAGGAGGAGGAGGATGCTGAGGAAGAGGAGAAAGAGGAGGAGGGCTGAACTGTGGCGGGGCTTTCCTAAGTCTTGGGAGGGATCTCTGGAGGGGGGAGTGAGATGCCACAAAGTGGCCTCCAGGTCCTACCTCCTCCACCTCCCGTCCCCCCTCTTCATCTCTTTCGTGACTCATGGTCGGAGGACTGACGAAGCGGAGAGCTGACTGGCTAGGGAAGCTGGCGAAGCGGTGATCTGACTGGTTGCCTGTTTTTAACTACGGACAAAGATGAAGAAGAGAGGCAGGGTGGGGAAGGTGATTCTGCGTTAGAGGAAGGCAAATCAGAGGAGAAGCAGCTGTGACCGACGGTGAAGTGTGGCCGGACGTGACAAGACAACAGATCTTTCCTGTGCTAATTCTGATCTAACACTGTGAAAACCTTAATGTATGCATACAGGACATATCGCGTCCCAGGACAGTGCATTTTATTTTTCAAGACAGGAGGATGACACCAAGACTGTCCAAATACAGATGTGAACGGACGCAGAGCAAACACTTTGCTCATGTCTATGATCTGATCCTCAGTACAACACGGACAGACAGGCAATGTACAATCAGAAGTATCAGCGTGATGCGACTGTGCTTTACTCTCTCATGTTCAGAGTACACTCAGAAAACAACAATTTATCAATGATAGAAAAACTAGAAAGATAAATAGATGGATAAAGTATCAGAAATGGGTTAATCTTGCACATGGGGGTTTAGAAGTGTAAGTGAGGGAATCTAATATGAAGAACCAAGAGTGAGAAACACCTCCACGAGGAGGAGGCACGCTGAAATCAAGCACGATTGTTTCTCCGTGACTCCTGGAATCAAACCGTCGGTGTGACAGCTGCGTGCGCACAAGAAAGGATGATGAGCGTCTTTGTACGGCGGGAAGAAGGAGGAAGATTTTTGCTTTGGTGATACGCCGTTGTTCAAACAATAGACTAAATTAAAGGTACGGATAAAAAGGACAAGATCGAATTAAATGAAAACAAGCTGCCAGCCTGCATGCAGTGGAGGTTTATATTCGTCGTGGTCCGGATGTCCAAAATTACATTTTTTCAGAGGACGAAACCTTTTCAGAGACCAGCTACAAAAAAACCTAAAACACTGTAATGAGACACGTTTTAGCAGCAAGATAACAAATCTGTTTACACAGTCCGCCGTGAATTGTTTCATATTTAAACGGATGTGCCAATCCACAAAATTGAACGATGAGTGTGGTGTTGGTTGTAGAGCGGTATGACTCCAATCCTCTTATGTTTGTGCTCGTGCTGTCATAAACAGCCACGCGCGATCCTCGGCGTTCACGCCACTCGTGTTCAACAACACTCACCTTGATAAGAGGGTTGATTACGCCGACGTTGGCACTGGAGTTGAAGACCTTGCTGAACCCCGTCTCTCTGTTGACCAACCCAACTGGTAGAACTTCTGTCGTCCTTTAAAATAAAAGAAGTGGAGACTCAAAAAGTATCGAGGGTTCAAACGTCTGTGGCTTTTAACTGCATCTCACCGTCTTCATCATTTATCAGAAGACTGGCGAGACGACTGCGAGATGTGCGGACTATTCCAAGGTCAAGAATAACTTTGACGCTCAGTCTTTTTTTAAAATTAGTCACAGAGAGACGTTATTCACGCTGGGAAACCATCTTTAAAGACACTGTTGCTGCGCGCACATTGCTGCAAACAGCGCCGGCTCCGGATGATTGATCGGCCGTAACGGTTACGATGTCGGCCAGCAGAATCTGTGACCGCAGTTTAAAAAATAAGAAATCAATTGAGCAAGAAGCCGGATTTCTGTGAACGTTGTTCCTTCCACAGTCTGCTGCACTCACCACCAGCTTCTTGACCAGAGCCTCTCTTTCGGTGACCACTCTCTGAGCTCTGCTATGATGTGCAGGTCCTCTGGCCGGCTTTCTCTGTTTCTTAACTTCTCCTCTGTCCCCTCCAACCTGGAACAAAACGACACGGCATGTACAGGATGAGAAAGCAATTCGAAAGAGACTTGCTCATGAGTTCGTGCGACTACAGTATTGCAGAGCAGATACTTGTCTTTGAGGACCTCCTGGCCTTGTTGAAGTCAGCCAGCAATGA